>NC_040013.1:25352073-25652073 GCF_000972845.2 Larimichthys crocea
TCTATATGTCCAGGTTTGAGACAGTCTGTGGGGAGGTCATGGAGACCACGTCCAGGTTTTAGACAGTCTGCGGTCACAGAGAGTACGTCGAAGTTTTAGACAGTCCGCGGGGACGTCACAGAGACTACGTCCAGGCTTTAGACAGTTTGTGGGGACATCACAGAGACTACATCCAGGTCTGGACACGGAGGGCTCCATTCCTCTAGGCGGACCTTCGCTCTGTTCCTAGCCGGGGATGGCGCCCCTCGGGCGGCCAAAACAGATGGCTTCGTCCCAGCTCCCCAGAGCCACTGATCCACTGCGTTCTTGGCTTCAGGGTGAGCAGAATAGAATATATTTGAAGGCAAGCAATGTTTTAACTGTCTCCAGCTTGGTTTTCGTGCGTTATGGACACTTAATGCTCCTCTCGCTCTCACCGCTGTCCATGGTGCTGAACCAAAGATGCCTTGACCCACGCATCACTTACCTGCCAAGTCTATCGATTTCCCCCCTCCACTCAAAAAGTGTTTTTTCAATTGTTCCTACACTCGAATGTTTGAGTTTCAAACTTTTGGGATGTCATGTATTTGCATATTTCTTAATTCTGGACTTTTTTAATGAGGGAAAAGGAGTTTAACAAGATAATTTAACTTTTTGGGTGTGAAAACGATATCAGTTTTCATTATTTCATATTGCCTTATTCAAGAAAAGTATTTTATAAAGGCTACACATTGAACACGTCTAGGAGTCTTTATGGTTGAATTGTTTGATTGATTTATCACAAAATGATTACTTATTGTGATAATATTCACAGTTATTATTTAACTACATGCCACAGACTTGAATCAGATGCTATTGTTCAGCCGTTATGAGATTTATTTTGATGAAACACACATATCTGTCGCACATAAAAAGCAGAGACGGGCACGCCGGTGCCTCTCGGGAGCCCAGATTTGGCCCTGAAGTGTGCAGAATAGAGGATTATGTACGACAAACGTGGTCTGACTTGGAGACGGGGTGGCCAGCAGTAATGCTGAGTCTTCACATACAACCTTTTCATTTTAATGGAAAACAGGTCACTCAGTTTCGCAATTACATCATTTCTGAAATGTGGTCCATTATCACTCATTAAATGTAAAAATATAGATGTAACAGCAAATGTATTAGTACATTTATGAATCTAATAAAGAAAAATAAGAGCGGGCTGATCGTCTCATTGGACCTCTTTCCCTGCCTACGGGTGTTGTCCCTGAAACGAGAAAAAAAACAAAACCTTAAATGTATATACAATTTGCCATCAGTCTTTCTCTCTAAGCATACATCATCGGAACACTATAACTCCTTTCAGATTTTCTATAGGTTCTTCATTGTGCTGTAGTAAAAGACTAAAACAGTGTGTCATTCTCAGTAGGTGTTTCTCCTCTCATGGGCGCGTAGATTGACTCTTCTACTCGCTGAACTGGACCCATTCTTCGTACTCGTCCTCATTCTCGATCTACCCACCTGGTCCTCATCTCATGCCTCCCAAACTCATCAACTGTGGAGACAGGCTGATAGAACAATTGTTGTTTCGTTAGTGCAGTAGTAATTCATCTCTGTATCAATTCTCTCATACATGGAATGCAACAGCATCCACAGGATGACCAGGACAGTAATGAGCAATCCTACAGAAATATCAGTAGGATGTTTCCCCATCTCCCAAAACATATCTTCCATCCTTTTGTGATTGGATCAGGTTTTAGACAGTCTGCAGTCACAGAGGACTATGTCAAAAATTTTAGACACTCTCTGTGGAGGGGCGTCACTGAGGACTATGTAGAAGTTTAGACTGTCAGATGAGCTGGCAGACAATTCAGGTATTAAAATACATTTTTGGCTGAGTTAATTCACATGACATACACTGGACATTCAGCAGCTTTACCAATCTTTCAGTGTCGTCCAAAGGCATATGTATCTGTTGTCCAATGTTTTTGCTTTTATACAAGTCACATGAACATGAAATATTCTTTCCACTTCCTGAGTTCATTATACTGACAACTTGTTAGTTTGGAAATCTCATATCTTCTTCCACCATAACTTCCCTCTAATGGCTCAGCTGGTTAGTTGACTTCATGGACAGCCTGAAAACCCAGCAAAAGACACTAAAGACCCTCCAAAGAAATGTTCAAGTCCAAAAAGCCAAACAAAGCTGCAATAACTCATTTGTGAAACCTGGAATTTGAGTCTCGAGATGCCTCATCACTCACTCTGATGTCTTAAAGGGCAAGACAGACCAACAAAGATTCTAGAGGCTTACCCATGTTTCTGGAGAACTGGATCACGTAAGTTGGTCCTATTCAGTCCACATTTCAGCTCTTCCAAGGACTTATTTTAGCATGACTAATTGGCATAATCTTTCTCTGATCTTTTTTGAAGAATCTTAGTCATCAGAATGTTTAACAAGGACTAGCAGTGTTATTATTTTTCGTATGTGTGTGGTTATGTATATATATATATATATATATTATATATTATATTATATATATATTATATTATTATTTTATTATTATTATTATTATTTATTTTATTTATTTTTTTTCTTCTGTATCTGAATCTATTTTCAGGTGCTGGATGAGCTGCAGCGAGTATCCACAACAACCAACTCCCCAGTACACTCTGAGATGAAGAGCAGATGGGAAGCCTTCTATTCAAAGGTCCAGTTTTATGGGGTGATGAAGAAAGCCATGAAGCCTCCTAAAACTTTGAATGGAGGTGAAATCACAATTGACTTGTTCATTTTATATAATAATGTGTCATGATAAGTTATTTATGGTACCACCTTGTCTTGTGCCTTTTTCGTTAAGTCAGTGGCGCATGTCACAGCTGTGTTCCGAGCCCTGCCACTGCTCTTCCCGTGCGCCCCTGGATGCGCCGTGCGCCCCCATCAGTCTGTCCGCCGCCCCCCTCTGCCTTGTCAATACCGGCGCCCGCTCCGCTAACTTAATGAGCGGTATCGAAAATTCGCGAGGTTTTTTTCTTTTTCGGGCGCTCGTGCGCCCCCCACGGAGACTGCGCCCTGGGCGGCCGCCCACATTGCCCATAGCTAAGACCGGCCCTGGTCCTGAGTCAGTCTTATTATTTTGGTGACAAAAATCAACCAGAAATGGAAAAGAAACAACAACAAATAGACAAATAATAAGACTAACAGAGTGATCATTTATTTTTTTGTAATTGAGTCAGTACGTCTATGTCTAAATAAATATAAACGTATCATATACGAGCCATGATCTGGTGATCTAGTTTCATCACACCCCGATATACCAGATTCTACACATTTCAGAGGAAACAAGAAATTGACACCAGGGTCATCGACATGTTTACGTCTGATTACTGACAAACAGAATTCTTTTTTTTTTTACTCTTGGTCACTTTTTACAATGATTTTCAGTAATTGCAGTGTTATCCAGCCACTTAGTGCAGATTAGATGATTTTAACTCAAATGTGTATTTTAATCCCATACAGTCTATGGCATGATTTAAAAGCTTAATAATGTTGCTGAAATCTATTGAATAAAAAAATCAAAATGAATTTCTTACAGGAGCTTTAATGTGAAGTATTGCTCTGGGTGGGAAAAAAAACTTGGTGCTCATTCTCACTGCATAAATAAGAAGGTTGTGGACTTCATATGATGATTTTTGATCTATCTGGTCATCATCACACATATCCAGACATTTACATCTGAAAAACAGTATTTATATTCTCCATAATGTCTCCTGGACCTCCCTGGTCAATCAGATGACCTTTGACCCTAATCTGTGCCATGAACAGAACTTTGGAGCCATTCTAGAAGAAGCATTCTAGAATGGATTCCTTCTATAACACAACAGTGAGGTAAGAGTCTCTCTTCAGACTTCACTCACTCTTCAACCTGATCACACACTGTTCACTTGTGTCTGGAAGATCTTCTCTGTTTAAATACTCTCGTCGTTGTGGCTTTGCTTTTTAAACCTGTTCGTTGAATCTGTTCTGTATTTTGATATACAGCAACAAAATGTCCTTTGTTGAAGGAAGCATGACCATCTACAGACCCATCAGGGTAAGTGAGACTGTTTTTAACTGGACTTAGACTGTAAACTTGTTCTGATGGAGTTAAATATAGTTATATAGTTTTCTATTTGTAGAAAACATTTTTTTTCTACAGTCACTTTCTACTTTTTATATAGGTGTTGTATAAATGTTTAGCACAGGTTAACATCTATCTATCTATCTATCTATCTATCTATCTATCTATCTATCTATCTATCTATCTATCTATCTATCTATCTATCTATCTATCTATCTATCTATCTATCTATATAACCCTCTGAATTAACAAACAATGAGCACTGTAACGAGGTAGAGGGGAACAGTGAAGTGTTTGAAGGCTCTGGGGTTTGAACTGGACGGCTATGATGCTGACGTCAGGCCTCTTCTTCAGCTGGTAAGACCACAATCCTGAAAAGACTCTACAGTAGTTTGGAATCACCTGTTACCTGATTTATTGTGTAAATATGTCAAATGTGCTCATGATCTGTCATTCCTTGTTTGAGGTGTGGGAGGTGAACAACAGCATGAAGATGAGAGACATTGAGTATGAAGCCAGAAGGCTGCTCAGCTGTCCAGAGGCCGTCCCTCCTAATTTTCAGTGAGTCATATTTGACATGCATTCATGATCAGTTGAGGTTCAGTGGTTGTGATGTCTCTGTGTTTTAAAAACTAACTTTGAATGACTGTAACCTGCAGACATCCCAAGATCATCAGCCAGGCCCTGAAGTATGCCGGGATCCTGACCGAGCAGCAGCAGAAAGGCCCCAAGTCCAAACTGCTCTGCCCAATGGAAGTGGTGTTAAAAGTGCTTCCAAAAGTCCTGCAGGGCTTCTGGTTGCCCCCTCCAAACACCTCCTTCAACATGCCCTCCCAGCAGCTGAGTAAAATGGCTGTTGGGGTCACAAAAGCAGTCCAGGACCGGGTATCCAAGGCTCTGTCCTCCGTGCTCCTTCAGGCCACTTTCTCCTCCTCCATCAGAGACAACATGGTCCTGTCTATCCAGGAAAAGGTTAGACAGGGTTACCCTCAAGACGTCCTGGTGAAGCGGCTCAACAGCTTTGCAGCAGAGGTGCTGAACACCATCACTGATGTTGCAGTGAGAGAGATATGTGCGCTGTTTCAGCCTCAGACTCCACAAGCTGTTCAGACCCCCTCTGATGAACCTCCTGCACAAACTGCCGTCCAGAATGACTTTGACAGAAGCCTGGACGAAACTGAACCACAACCAGACTCTGTTGGGGTTTCTACTCTACCATGTCCTCTGACCACCTCTGATGAACTTCCTGCCCACACTGCCAGTCCAGAACCAGACTCGTCTGTGGTTTGTACTCCACCGTGTCCTCTGACCACCACTGATGAACCTCCTGCTCACACTGCCAGTCCAGAACCATTCCCTCTGTGAAAACTTTGTGTAGAGATGTGCCGTTTGTTTTTTTTATTGTTCATTTCACTTGTTGTAAAAAAATAAAAAAATTGCATTAAAAAAAACATGATACAGGAACTCTGTGTAGTGCACTATATATTGTTTAGTTTATTGGTTGAGTTAAGAAAAGTGAATCTGAAGGTGCATTTAAAAATCAATACTTCTTATTTTGGTGATAAAAACAACCAGGGAAAACAAACTATTTCAACACACATAGATTTACTTAAGACTATGCACTATTAAGTAGGTAGTATTAAGTGTAATATCAGTTGTGGAAACTAAATGATGGAGAAAAACCTGAACTTGAGCCTGTACACTTGGGTACAATTCTACCAATAACCTGAAATATGAGGGTTAACACAGTCTTATATAGGAGAATTCTGGATAATTGTCAATTGTCAAGTCAATATCAAAAGTATCTTTGTGTTCATAATTAAAGAGGGAGTCTGGAAGATCTCCTAGCACCATTTTATCTGCATTAGCAGACATGCTGGAATTATAAAACACACATTTTGAAGGCATACCAAGGTTAACAATACACTGTAAAAACAACCTATAGAATTTACCCAATAAAACTGAGGTAACAATTTGCACTCACTTTGTTTGGGTAGATTTAACTCCATATATTGGGTAAAGATGACCTTAAATCAAAAGCTATAAAATACTCCAATAAATGAAGTAAAGTTTACCTCATATTTCTCAGTACATTCCACAACTAATTACTCACTAAATTGGGTAATATTAACCCTTGATTATTAGTAGATATTCACTTAATAATTATTATTTAAAATGAATTAATATGAGTAATTAACTGTTACTTATTCAGGGAAGGTAATATTTATCCAAAAACTTACTGTCATTCAACATAAAAACAAAGATACAAAGAGGACCAGAGCAAAAGCTTCAAGTGAACAACCGTATCACAAAATATTTCCACCTGAGGATAAATTATTGCTACAGGGGACAAGAGTAGAGCAAGGTAGAGATGGAACACCTTCAAAAGTGTTCAAAAGTTTGAAAATAATATGCAACATTCTGCACATCCCATTTTCTCACTCTTCTTTGAAGGAAGTAAGGACATTTTGCACAATAAAACAAAAACACATGCAATAAAACTTTACATTTAAAGTTTAAAGTGGCCCTGACAGCAAAATGTGTCCAAAATACAGTTCATGTACATATGCATGCATAGCTTCATCGTTGTCTGTAGTATGAGGAGTTTATGCTACTATGACATTTTCTTACAGGAAGTGTGGCAATAGAACAAGAAATTCAGAGCTTGAAGTGCACCTGACAGCAAACTTTGTCTAATATAAAGATAATTTCAGGTTGCTGTGTGAGTTTATGATACAGTTTTATCACATTTCTTTACTTATTTTGAAGGAACTAAGACAAATTTGCACCACAGAACAAGAAAATGTGCAACAAAACAAGAAATGGAGAGTGTAAAGTGCTACCTCACAGCAAACTTTGTCCAACATACAGATGATTTCACACATAATAAAGCTATAGTCAGTCACTCTAAAATAGTGAGTTTGCATTGCACAAGGGTTATACACATAACACCTCATCATTTTCTACAGGTTGCTGCGTGAGGTTATATGATTTGATCACATTTTCTTAATCTGCTTTGAAGGAAGTAAAGCAATGTTGTGCAATAAAAGCAAACCTTGTCCAGTGTACAATAGGGAAGGGAAGAGGAAGAGGAAGAGGAGACTTATAAATGTCAAGCATGCCAGAACTTTCATATAAACAGTTAATTCCATGAGCTTGCTTTTGAGGCTGTGGACCTTCTTGAGAGGCTTTGCTCCGTCAAGCTCCAGAAAAAGTTTCTGGAATACTTCCAAGGTATTTTTCAGTGTCTTGGGATACTCAAGGTTGAGGGCATAGATCAACCCCATGAGCAGCACACATGCCTTGGTTCGGTTTTCACACCCAGTCAGCACTTGGTGTCCCTCAATGACAATGGCCACTTCTGCTGGATCCTCCTCAGCCATGACATCATGGATGACAATTACCTTCATGGTTTGGTCTGTGCAGTCCTCACATTCGTCCTCCATGTTAAAAAAACAAAAACAAAAAGCATATACATTTTAATTTAAATATATGAGGTGATGTTCCAACACATTTGAGTCTTGTCATCTTGTCAAAGGGAATTTATTTAAACTCAAACAGTTTTTATTTTATTTTAAATCAATTCAAAAAAGTAGGTGAAATTAAAAGGCTCAACATTTCACAATTGGTGCATCTACATTTTCCATGATGCAACGTGGAAAGTAGAAGAGGAAGAGGAGAGTAGAGAAGGAGAGGAGATTGAGAGGAGAGGAGAGATCAGAGAGGAGGGGAAGAGGAGAGGAGATCAGAAAGGAGAGAAGAAGATCGGAGAGGAGATCAGAGAGGAGAGGAGAGGAGAGGAGAGGTGGAGAGAGGAGAGATCAGTCATTTACCATTACATACCTGGCAATCTTGGAAAAGGTCCTCTTGTCTTTCCCCAAGATAGTCAGTATGGCAACAGACAACTGTATCCCTTTTTTTCATTTCACATTTTTGTGAAAAGACTTACAGTGGAAGTCAGAGATTTATATACACTTAGACTTAGTCATTAAAAACTAAAACAGTTTTAGACACTTTACAAGTTTTATGTTAAACTGTAATTTGGAGTTGGTTAGGAGCTTCTGCATATCAAATCAACAGTTTACAAATGATTTCAAATTCCGTTAAATTACTTATAGCACATTTGTGAAACAAGTGAAATAAAAACATACCTAATTTAAAGTGTCCAGTAGAGGATGCATCCTGGAACTAGCAGCACCTCCTTTTGCACGCATCAGCTTCAGAAGACGTGGTGTGTACCCATCAAGTTTCCTCATAAATGTCTCCTCCAAGGAAATTGTTGTTATACGACGGAGCTCTTCTTTGATCTAGTGAATGAGTGAAGGGACAGTATAGGAAACTTTCAATGACAGACACCAGTTCTCAGAGTTTAAAAAAAACAAATGAATGTTTCTTGGTGGAAACACAAATGATCAAACATTCTCACCTGAGGCTCACTGAACAATGCAGGCCACCTTTGGTGAAGTTACATACTTTGCACAGTCTGTTCATTTTCACTGCATACCTGAAAGCTGCAGAAGAATGTGTCCTGTCCAGGGACGCCGTATAGGGGGGGGAAAGTTAGGACAATTCCATGAGCCCACAACTGACAGGGGCCCCAAAAAATATTGTTGACATATGTGCAGCTAAGTTAAAAAAATCTGCTGTTTTCATTGTTTTGAGAGGATGATGTTAGTTTAAATGGTAAATGGACTGTACTTATATAGCGCCTTTCTAGTCTTCCGACCACTCAAAGCGCTCTACACTACATATCTCATTCACCCCATTCACACACATTCATATACTGATGGCACAGCCTTCGGGAGCAACTTGGGGTTCAGTATCTTGCCCAAGGACATTTCGGCATGCGGAGCCGGGGGATCGAACCGCTGATCATCTGATTAGTGGACGACCCGCTCTGCCTGTGAGCCACAGCCACCCCATTATTATGGTTGAAAATTTTATATATCTTTAAGTTCGTTCACTTTTTTTTTAAATCGTTCATTAATGTTAAGAGAATTTTCCATTTTGAAATTTTACAATAAAAATACATTGATACTGTAAAAAAAAAAAAAGGCCTTTAGCACATTTTTATGGTGGCTTTTAATCCTGCATCAAATAGTGAACTGCACTGCATACTGTATGCAGACTTGCATGCATGTACAAGTCACCAGCAATAAGTATTGTGCTAGTACTAGTATTAAACTACAAGACGCAAAACTGTTGCAAGCAGTTACAGCTTTTGATGGGATAGTTAGGTCCTAGAGATGTGGTGACAACAGCTGCTCAGAGGGGGCCCAATTTGATTTTTTTGTCATGGGGTCCAAAATTCCTGGCAGCACCCCTGGTCCTGTCCAACACCTGCAAGAAATTGTTACACTGGGGAATGGGACTGGTGTATGGGCCAGTCTTGAAGAATGTAAGGCCCACACACAGAGTGAATCGACCTACAAATAAAAGAAGAATAACAAGATAATATTACACAAGAAAATAATCAGGCATTTACATGGCAAAATACAAAAATAGTAAATAAATCAGAAAAATGTTTGCACACAGACAAAAGTTTTTCAAAATAAGAGTCCATTCAAATGTAGCACTGTCAATAGTGTGTGTGTGTATGCTACTGCTATCTGATCCAAAGCAGGCGGTGATGGTGGATATACAAAGATCAGACTGGATGACTGCAGTGTAGAGGGTTTCTTAAGGACCAGGATCATAGTTAAGTGTTTGTATCAGGAAGGGACTCGCAGCTGTGGTGATGTGTTGAGGATCATCACAGGCTTTCAGACATCAGCTGGACCCCTCCTCATCTTCTATAACCTGTGTTGGCTGTAATAAAATCAGAAAGCATATCACTGATTAAACTAACTTTGTCGGATATCAAGGCACTTCTCACTGTTGTTGTCTGCCTATAGAGACATACTGCTCTACAGTCCAGGTGATATTATGATTTTATGATTTCATCTTCATTCCTGCTGCAGTCAGCGTACCTGGTGGCGGCAGCGCATCCTTAACTAGTTCTCCAGCCGCCGATAAAGAACGAAGAAGAAAAACTGACCAATCACGTGTCTTCCTCACCAACACAAACTTTGGTTTCTGTTAGCGTTAGCTGCCTGGAAACAGCGACTTATATCATCAGTCAACACTAACGTCAGTCAGTCCTTCACGTTAACGGCGGAAAATTCGAGTCTTCTGGACATGTTGGCGGTTTCAGACTGAAGGAAAAAAGTCACGCTGACACGTACACATCAGGTGGAAGCGGTCTTTGTTTACTAATGGTTAGCACAGAGTCTTTCTGCGTCGTCAGCTCAGTTTGAACTTAAACTAGCCGAGTCCTCGACGTAAGGCACGGAGCTATGCGAGGGGAAGACGTCAGCAGCACACACGAACATGGAGGTGGCTGTTAAAGGTCAGTTAACCCGCTGGTAACTCACCAGCCAGTGATAGGGACATATGTATACACATAAGTTAATGTTAATAGGAGCAGTAGCTAAAGGCACGGTGCCTGTCAGTCACAGGAGAGGGTTAAAATCACTGCTAACTTTAACTAGCTCCAAAATAAAGCTAACTAACTAACTCAGTGTCAAACATTTGATATTTTTTGACTTGGAAATTTTATAACTTCAAACTTCCGAATGCATAATAATATATTATAATTACAGTTTTATCATTTCCAGGACACATTTTCAGTGTTTTCCTGTGTAAACCTGTTCTTTCAGGGTGTAACTGTCTCATATGTGGTGTATAATAACTGTAAACGTGCTGCGTATGGTGTGGTTTCACAGCGAAAGTCAAAAGGAGACACCTGAATGCAGCGGACTGTGATGAACTGGGACGGAGTGCAGAGGGCACTGATGCCCTCACTCAGCCCCACCCCGTTAACCACGGCAACCGCAACCCCAACCCCAACCGAGGGCTTTACCCCAGGACGCCCACCAAGAGGCGCAAATGTGGTAATCTGCTGTAAACATTGTCCCAGCACGTTCTTTGTTTCTGACTGCACTCATACTTCCACTAATGTCTTCTCTCTCTCTCACTCTCTCTCTCTCTCCTTATGACATCAGCAGCCGACTCGGGAAGTCCCTCTGGCCGACAGAAGGGCATCAACGACTTCTTCTCTGTGACCGGAGTCATCAGTTCCAGTCCACACAAATCCTCGCAGCCCTGCTCGTCCACGCACGCGGACAGACTCGACGTAGAGCCAAAGGTTGTGAAGGAAGAGGAGGAGGAGGAAGAGGAGGACGATGACATCAGCCTGTTAGCCGCTGCGGTGGCGATGGATCCTGAAGCAGAGGAGGAGGTCGATGATGTAAGCTTGCTGGCTGCGGATATGACGCCAGAGCTAGAGGTGCAGCAGGAGGAGGGGGGAGTGGATTATCTGGAAGGAATGACAGCGGAGATGTTTGGGGACGACGATGAATTCAACCAATGTGATGGTGACATTCACAACGAGTGCAAGGAGGTGGAGGCCCTCCCTGACACCCACTATGGGCTTCTGGGTAGTGAAAAGGTCCTGCTGCAGCCACAGGGTTGCATGGATGATCTCCCAGAGGAAGTGCTGAGACAAGTACTGTGCCGGATCCCTGCCCGGGACCTCTACTGCAATGTCAGCCTTGTCTGCCAGCACTGGAGGAACATCGTCCAAGACCCCAAGGTTAATTTTTTTTGTATTAGCAGGAAGGAGTGGGAGCTAATGTTCACCATACTGATGTGGTTGTTGCATTTGTGTTCCCTCGTGCAGTTCGTCCCCTTCAAGAAACAATATTTCCGCTACATGATGAGGGAGACGGCGACGATGCTGGAGGTCTGCGGCATCCTAAAGAGCAGTCACATAATGGATCCAGCATCATCAGAGCACAGCTTACGACACCTCGTTGTGTAAGTCTGCATTACCCGAGTGACGTTTATTTGACGATACACGCACGAAGAAGAGACTCTCTGATGTTTGTGTTAGAGATTCACCAATGTGGAATCCCAGAGCAAATAACGACGGTTGATACGATTTAAAGTAACCGTTTACTTACAAATACATAAATGTGAGGACAGTAACGATATAATACTACATTTTTAGATCAACAACTTTAATACACCAACAGTGCTTCAGGCTCTATCGCCACCCCTAGAATCAGGAAAGTATCTACTGTAAATGTGTCTATAAATTTTTATTTTTTTTTTGTAAATATGAGGACTGAATAACACCACATCTGTGTAAAATGTACACGCAGTGGCTGAAGAAGACCTAGGGTGTGTGGAGTTCAGCTCCGCACACAGGCAGATACACAGAGAGAAGCCAAAGAGACAAAAAAAGCTTTTCATGTGCCGTGCATGGACACAGCTTTAGGATGGTGACAGAGAAGACACCACAGAAGAAACCTTTGACGTACAGATGAATACCTCCAAAATAAAAGCTCAGACTGAGCTAACCAGTGACAGCAACACAAAGCTGCTCTGTGTTTGGTGTGTAAAGTGACGACTTCAACTGTCTGATTTTCTTTCCTTTATTGTGAGTTGCTGTGGATCAGAGCCAAATTTAAATGAGTAATATGACCAGTAAGGAAACTATGGGAAGGCTGGCATGCATAGATTTTTAAATGCTCTCTGTGGTAATTATCTGTGTGTGTGTGTGTGTGTGTGTGTTGTGTGTTGTGTGTGTTTGTTCTTGGTCAGGTTAATGGCCCAGCATAAGGTGGGAGAGCGGGTGAGGCCGGAAGACGTTCTGGAGTGTGTAAAGAAACATCGCCTTTTTCCTCAGGCTGAGGCCTCCATCAGATTACGTATTCCTGACGTTGAGAAGTCCTTTAACCTCGGCATAGAGGTAAAACTTTTGGTGATCACATGGAGAAAATATTCACCGTGTGCACACTGTGGTATTTAAGTCTTCACATCATTTGTGTTTGATATTCAGGGTACCAACCCGTACGCGGCCATGGCTGTCATACTGACCCTCAGTGAGAGTGTCGGTGACGTGCAGGCGTTGGTGTCTCTGCTCACCGGCTGCATGTCGGACACCACCATTACAGAGTACCTCCACCACATGGCCATGATGTTGCTTGCCTTGATGAGGAGCAACAGCAAGATTAGTAACAGGTAAGAGCTGCGAATGTCAGCGCCTCTGCCCACATCGTTCTCATCAGCTGAGCGACGACTCTCTTGTTTTCGCCTCTCCAGGTTGCATTACAACATCTACTATGTACTCCACCTGATGGAGAACGGCCCTTTCCCCGTCAGCTCTGGACAGAGCGGGTGAGGACAAAAATGACTGTGTTTCTTCCAGCTTCCGTCTTTCTGTCATCACTGTGTTTGTGTGTGTGTGTTTCTGCTAGGCGCCCACAGTTTCATCTCACAGGTGAACAGCAGCAGATCCTCAGCCACAACATCCGGCCAGACCATGTGGTCAAGATCGTGGCTTTTGCAGGTAAGTGTGGCAGCTATCAGTGCTCATATAAAATCATCTGAATTACACCAAAATAAAATCAATAATTCTGTGTTTCTGCGTTCCACGTTTAAAGTTTTAACCTTCCTCCACATGCAGTAATTATGTGCAATAGTAGTTTAAATGTAATGTCTCAGAAACGCCACCAGGGACATTATTTCTCTAGATAATTCTTCCTGAACTTGCACGTTGTCTGCCACAGGTACAGGGAAGACGACCACGCTGGTGAAATATGCCGAGCAGCGGCCACACCTCCGCTTCCTCTATGTGGCCTTCAACAAGTCGGTGGCCAGTGAGGCGCAACGTCGCTTTCCCAAAAACGTGGCTTGCAAGACTGTCCACTCTCTGGCCTACAACGATGTTGGGAAGAGGTGAGAACCCGTTTCCCCTCAGATGATGGGAGTTTTTGTGACTGTGGACAAAAAGGAGGCGTCTGCCACATTCTGCTGTAGTAATTATTTGGATATTAAAGGTGCAGTTCGTATGATGTATTAATTTACACTTTGATTTGAAGTAGTCAATGAGCTTGGTCTTGTAATTTTCTCGCCTGTCATATTCAGTTTGATGATGAGAGCGTTTACAAAGACACATAAGAGCTTCAGTATGTAACTTTATTCATGTTAGAAGAAAAGAATGATTTCTGGAAGATTTTCACATGAATGCAATGCATTTTGGGAAATGTAGCATGCTGAAAAGGTGTTAGACAATGTTTCTGAATGACAATGTTTTGGACATTTAGACGGTTGCATTTAAACTTGCAACTAACAAACTGATCTAGTTAAACCGAGTTAATGAAATGAAGGGGTTTACTTAAACGTTGCAAACAGTGTGTCAGAGTTAGGAGCTTTGCTTACAGAAATGGAATATAATATCCATGACTAATATTTTCATTAGTGTATAATCACGTCTAAATAAGAATCTTTCTGTTTTTTGTCATCTTAGAATGAGACTTTTCTATCTACAGAGAGTGTGGCTCCTTTTCCACAACTAACGAACAAAAGTTCACTGAACTCTGTAAACAGATCAGTCATCTTGCATGTATAGCCTCTGTAATCAGTCCAGTGCCCATGTGGTTGATTAAGCCAGAAGAAAAACAGACCGTGACAGCACACTGCGGTCAAACCTCAAGTTGGTGTCTATAAATATTTTTATACATATGACTTTCAGATGACAATATGAGAAAGATCTGGCACATGTGCAAATGATATCTTACATATACTGTCCCAAATTGACCCTTAAATAATGTTATGAAAGCCAGTTGTGTGGTCTGAAGGGCACATGGGGGGACTCCAAAAATATCTATATCTAATTGAGTCTTTGAGTGTGTGTGCGTGGGTTATAGTGATAAAAACAGAAATGAATTCAAATGAACAACTTTACTATTTCAAGAAATGTTTTTGTGGTTTGATGTGTGATGGTGTGCAGATAAGGCCTTAGCAGATGCAACACAACGTCTTCCTAATGCATCACTGCCCCGAACGATGACATCTGTTTGATTACAGATAGAACAAACTCCTCTGCAGTCTTCTCACGTCTTCAACATATCTCCGCTTATATCCACGGTGACCCAAAAGTGCTAGATTTCTGACAGATTAGTCTTAAAATCTGCTGCAACTCGTCTCTTAGGTGTATTCCATTTTAAAAACCACATCCCTTCTGTTTTCCTGCGGCAGCTACCTTTCACGCAAGAAGCTAACCTTCAACTTGAAGCCGCTTGCCCTCAACTCTGTTCTGCCCGAAGGCCGTGGCGGATTCACCAAAGCCAAAGTGGTGAACATGACTCTCAATGCTTTCATGGCTTCAACGGACCCCACGATCACTATCAGCCACGTCCCTAGCAGCCATATGAGCAAAAAGAGCCGCAGGGAGCTAATACATGATAGTGAAAAGCCGGTATGGACACATTAAGGGGGGGCACACACACGAGCAGAGAGTCACATTTATACGCTTTGTTCTCTTTTGTGAAATCCTAGTTGTTTGTCCGTGACGCGCAGAACATCTGGAACAAAATGAAAGATCTCAATGAGACGAAACAAGAAGCCTACTTTATGACCCATGATGGTAAGTCAATGAAACACATGTCAGTGATTCTTAAATGAGAAGCAATGGTCAGAAATGTTTCATTCCCAGGTTACCTGAAGCTGTGGCAGCTCCAAACCCCAAAGCCCCGATTGTCTGACTGCTACGATGTCCTCTTCATCGACGAGGCCCAGGATTGCACTCCAGGTGATGATGCAGAAACATTCATTCAGTCATTGTGATTTTGCTTACAGGGATAGTCTGAGTGTTTTGAGGTGAGGCAGTATGAGGTACTGGCGTAATCAGTGTGTTATCTACAGTAAATAGCATTTTATAGAGGAGCAGACAGAAGACCTGGTACGAAAGTCCATTTAGGCGCTAAAAGTATTTTTACAGCTTCACCTTTGCCATCCACAGCAGTGCACAGCTCTACCTGTGTGCTGGGATCCCTGTCTGTGTCTCCAAACTAACTACTGTGGGTAAAACCCTGACCCTGTAAAGTACCTCATACTACTACACTGCTTCAAAACACCCGAACTATCCCTTAAACTTTGTGGCGGTGTCTTCATTCCTCCTTCCTTCCCTCCCTCGCAGCCATCATGGACGTGCTCCTCTCTCAGCGCTGTGGGAAAATCCTGGTCGGAGATCCTCACCAGCAGATCTACACCTTCAAAGGAGCCGTCAATGCCCTGAACATTGTCGCCCACACACACATCTACTACCTCACACAGGTATGCACAGAAATGGAGGTAACATTTTTCAGTGAATTAGGTTTATGGTACAGATCACAGGTGGTTTCCAGAAGTACTCTACTCTAACAAGAAATATATACAGCGGGTAAAATAACAAGTCATTATTTTTCTCAGTTAACATATTTCTAAAGGTGCTACTGACATGAAATGTTCATCAGATGTTGGTAACAACCCAAGTAATCCTCACATACAAAGAAACCAAACCAAATAAGTTCAGAAATCAAGTTATGTGTAATAATGTGAAATTACACCAGAATGATGAAGATGGAACGAGGGAGGACATTCCAGCAAGACAATGTTCCCAAACACAGAGCCAAGGAAATTCTCAGTCGATTTCAGAGAAAGAAAATTAAGCTGCTAGAATGGCCCAGCCAATTACCTGACTTGAATCCAATTGAAAATCTATGGAAAGAACTAAAGAGTTAATCTTCAGAGTTCATAGAAAAGGCCAAAGGAAGCTGTCATTACCAACAAGGCTTTGTACAAAGTGTTAAATAAGTATCAGTAATACTTTTTCCCCTGTGTCATTAGTCAATACACCTTTTAAAAATAAATTACTGAGAAAAATGGTGACGTGTTCAATACGCCTTTTACCTGCTGTATAAATACAATAAAGTGTTGCATATTTGATCACAACTCTGTAGATGATTTCTGTCAACAGTGTGTCATAAACGAGGCCAAACGCTGCGTGCGCTCTGGCTGCCCAGAAGCAGCTCCCCGCCATGTGCAGCAGCACTGATCGGTTTGAGCTGGCAGGAAGCCAGAGTGAACCAGGGGTCAATTTTCAAAACAAAAGACAAATGACAGCAAGTTAATAAAGTCTGTCTGGTGGGATATGAAGCCGTGTGGAGAATGGCCTGGTGAGATTCAGGGCTTACTTACGTACTTGTGGTATCAAGTGAGCGTGACAATCACAGTAACAGAGGGATCTCTGATGTCTTAATGTTTAAAACTTTGAGGGGTTTCAGTGTAAAAGATAGATCAGTCCTAAAAGTGGAAGTGACACTAAAGCATTTCATGTCCCATCAGCAAAGTTCTCCTATCCGTGAAACACTTCTCTATCCACACCCATTCACGTTTGCTGTGTGCTGAAATCTGTGTATTCCCATACCTTTGTATGTCCTGTGTTAAACTCTCAAGAGTTCATTGTAAGTGGAAAAAATTCACCTCCCTGCTATGACTGTTGTTTGTCCAGAGCTTTCGGTTTGGCGCCGAGATCGCCTACGTGGGTGCCACCATCCTCAAAGTGTGTAAAGGAGTGCAGAAGATCCTAGTGGGAGGAAAGCAAAAGGGTAAATACACCAAACAGTTTTTTTTTCATGTGTTTTCTACTTACTAATATAAAGTTCTTCTAAAGAAGAAGTTGTGAAATGAAATCTGAAAATATCACTGTTCTTTAGGTGCTGTGTGTGATGACACTGCAGACGATATTAGAGCAACTTTAAGGACCGGTTTCAGTCATTGTCCGGGGAAGACGGCCATCTTGTCAAGGTGTAACGTCAGCGTGTTCAGCGAGGCCGTCCGGCTCACAGACGCCAACCCAGACTGCCGGATCCACTTTGTCGGAGTGAGTGTGTGTTTGTACAAAGCGTGCTAGCTGTTTCCAGTGTTTTTGCTAAGCTAAGCTAGTCGGCTGCTAGCCAAAGCTTCATATTTAATGGATGGATTAAGATATCCATTAATGTCCAATGGACCTCAACCATGTTGAGAAGAAAGTGTTGAAGAAGTCCACAGTGATCCAGCACTCACAGGTCTACATTTTCTTTCAGGGTGTCAAAGGTATCGGCTTGGACAGAATCATGGACATCTGGAACCTGTTGCAACAGACAGGCAGCAGCCACAAACCGAAATGTGAGGTTCATATATATTTACCCTGTCTGTTATTTCCTCTTTAAAAAAACACTTTTTGACATCATGTTGACTTTGCTCTATGTTCAGTCATCAGAGATCCACTTATTCGCTTCTTTGCCAAGAAGAATCAAAATCCCTTCTGGGCCCTGAAGAAGTATGTCACACAGACGGAGGACAAAGAACTGGATGCTAAACTCAGCATTGTTGAAAAGTATAGCAGCCGCGTCCCTGAACTGGTGACGCGTCTGCAAAGGTGCTTTGAAGATGACTTTAACAAAGCAGGTACACATTGATTTAATGAAGGCCTTACCATTGTCTTTGTCTTACAAGGGAAAAACAACCTAAAAAAGCGAAACAAATCTTGCAAAGTAACAAAAAAAAAAGGAAGTTAATGGGTGACCATAAAAGTTGTGACTCATTGTCTGACGTCCAGTTCTAACCACTGTCACGTGGGAAAAACCCAGAGCCCGTCAGCCCAACAAACTCAACAAACTGTCAACAAACTCTCTAAAGTAATTAATTTAAAGCAGTGCATGCAGATACTGTTCATGACCACAGCAACCCAGGCAGATCGGTTGGTGATGCCTGGACACAAATCTGATCTGGTCCTTTGCAACAGTTTCAGACAAACAAATCTGATTTTCCTGCGGTCTAAACAAAGCCTTTGACTTGCTTAGCATGTCTTTGGCTCACTGGTTCTGAGTGATGTGTCACAGCTGCAGATAAAACAGCAGATGTTAAAGCATGAATGGCGTATAAATACTTGTATGGCGTGTAAACGGGTATGTTTGATACGTGTGTTGTTGGTTGTTATTGATGTCTGCTGTTTCATTCCAGACTTCACATTGGGAACAGTCCACAAGGCTAAAGGTCTAGAGTTTGACACTGTGATCATCTCCGATGACTTCATCAAGGTTCCCACTTCGAGACACAACATGCACTTCTCTCCCGAGTTCTCGTTCGGTTGGTTTCTTTGGACAGATCTTTTCTTTGACATTGTAGCTTTTTGGTAGACACTCCTAATCCTGTTATACAAGAGGAAATGGACACAGATCTGTATCTATGTCTGACTACTATTACTACTACTATTTATAGCTCTTGGGACTGGGATTACTTTCCTGTTTGTTAGTTTTATTGTTAGAGGGCTGAGAGTAGAGCTAGACCATATATATTTTGTAAAAAATGCTTCCTACTTGGACAAACAGAAAGCTGAAAGACTTCGAAAACTTTGAAGGTATTCGAAAAAAATTTTTTTTGAATGCTTCCTCTTTTCTGCTCAGATAAGATTCTAGACGATGAGTGGAACCTGCTGTATGTGGCGGTGACTCGTGCAAAGACCTCACTGATCATCACTAAGTCCATCAGCCGCATCCTCACAGTGGCTGGGGTAAGATATAATCATCCCTCACTCCTTACCGCACATGCTGCTTTGTACCGCACGCTCATCAGAAATGTTGATGCTGATCATTCATTGAAAACTGTTTATTTAAGGCCAATTCAGTGTCTCCGTCCCTGCAAAGGTCCTCCTTTGTCAGCATGACGACTGTCCATCAGGGTCCATGTGAAACCCTATATCATCATCTGCACACAGGCCAAAACACACATCTAGCACACCAACTGTGCATGCTGAAACCTGGTCAGAGACAGACAGAAAGAGAATGTGTTTTAAGTGAGGTAACTGTATCTGTGTGAGGATCTGAATACTTCTTCCACCACTGCTGATACAGTTCAGTATTACTCTTGTTACAACTGCCTCTTGCTATGGTACCCACAAGTCCCACATTGTCTGAAACAAAGTCATGAGGACATGGCAGGTGTTGTCTGCTTCTGTAGTGTGAGTGGAATTATGTGCATTTGTTTGACCGTTACAACTCTGCAGCTGTGTACAGACTCAAAAAAACACTCTCACTCTCTCTCTCTCTCTCTCTCTCTCTCTCTCTCTCTCTCTCTCTCTCTCTCTCACTCACTCACTCACTCACTCACTCACTCACTCACTCACTCACTCACTCACTCACTCACTCACTCACTCACTCACTCACTCACTCTCTAGTGGAGTATGTCTCTCTTCATTTCCCTTTCTTCATGATGGGTCATCCTTTCCCTTATTTACTCTTGTGTTTATTCACAGAAAGCATTTTTTTTAGTTCATGCACAACACTGAATACCAGATGACGTCTCTCTCTTTGTTTCTCTGCAAAATGCTGTTAACACAAAATGGGAACTGAGTATTTAACTCATAAACATTTTGGCAGGCTATCCAGTTTCTCAACCACAAAAAAGCTCCTATAAACACAGTTGGTGCCTTTATTCACAAGTGGAGGGAACATCGATGCATCATTAACCGACCACACAAAAGAGCTCCTCGCAAGATTTCCTACCAGGCAGTCATTTAAACTTGTCATCCTGAGAGCCAAGGACCAAAAAACAACAGGCAACGCAGTCCACCACTGTGTGATAAACCAACTCTTCAGCAACCGCACAATGACAAAATGTTGGGAGGAGAAGTGGTTCTGCATATGACCCTAATACCTGCAATGGTAAATGACCAATCAATTAACAAAACTGGTTCCAACAGAAGAAAATAAATGTTTGTCTGATCCAGTCAATCACCAGACTTTTTTTTGGAAAGAACTGAAGATCAAGATTTACCAGTGCCCCCACCCTGAGTCTTAAAGACAAAATGGTCTAGTGCAAACACAGTAAAGGCTTCTCTAAAGTTGAGGTGTTACCAGTGCCCGGACTAAATTTAATGTAAATAGACGCATTGGCAATATGTTCAATGAAAAGAATGTTGACGCATTGAATACTGTACCTGAGCGGCCCCAACTCATACTTCTACATGTTCAGATATGTTTACATATTCATTGCCCAGTTAGATCTGATCATCTGATATGGAATTCAGTGACATAGAATAATATCATAACTTCTTGTTTAATCAAGTGTGTGCTTCTGGTATTCTGAAGCTGACATGTCACCACCACCACCTCCATCACTCGGTTATTTTTGAGCTGTCAGGATGTTCAAGTGTGTCAGAGAGGAATAGGATGTTGAAGTGGTTTTGATACTTCCTTATCTCACACTTCTTCAGTACTGTGACGTCTAACTTTCTGTCAGCATCAGTTATGACAGTTTCACTTCTTCTAAATACAGATATGGTCTAAAGACTTGCTGAGTATTTTAGTCTGCATTAGATAATGCGTTTTTAGGTAGAAAGGCCTTTGCTTTGAGGCTCTACGCCCACTCAACTTTCCAACACAAAGTGAATCCAGCTGCATTTTCAGAATCATAATGTCCAGCGAGAGGATGTCGTAAATCAAATCATGCTAAAACCAAAAGAACAAACTTTGAAGCACCAAGAAGACAGACCATCCACAGCTGCTGAACCAGTTTAGTGTGATGGAAGTCTTGCACCATTGTCCATTAAAGATGCACATGAGGCTACTAGGTTACATATTTATGAGACGGTGGATGTTATTGACATTGTCTCTAGTAAAACTACAATGTTCAGAAGATGGACTACAAAACGCGCATCCGAGATACTTGCAGGATATATAAACATGGACAATCTTTCGATTAGCTCAGTGGGTAGAGCATCCACCCCATGTACGAAGGCTCAGCAGCAGCCCAGGGTTTGAATCTGACCTGCGGCCCTTTGTTGCATGTCATTCCCCATCTCTCTCTCCACACAGGCCTGTCACTCTTCAGCTGTCTCTATCAAAAATAAAGCTTGAAAAGGCCAAAAAATATCTTAAAAAAAAAAAAAAAAGACTTCATGGGGCATATATATATATAATGAAAAAAGCAAAGCTAACCTTATATTCATGTCTGTCTGTCTGTCTGTCTTGACATGGGAAACATATGTTAACATTGCCAAAGCAAGTGTGACATTAACAAAAAGCATACTTGTATATAGATGTCTTAATAGAAAATATATTAAATTGGAAAAATTGAGCTTTCACTGTACAAAGGCTTATATTAATTATAGATGTGCAATATTATAAATAAGCATGTTATAATATAATAAGCATATAGTAGTCAAATAAAGGTCCTACATACATATCAGTTAAACGTTAAGTTTGTAAGAATAAGAAAATATATACAAAGTAAATTATGTCCAGCAGTAGGAGATGGTCTAGGTCTGTCCTTCCTTTCCGCTGGACATTCTTCTGTGGTCACAGCTGTTCACAAATCTTGCTGCTATGTTTGTACGTTGCTATACTTCACCCAGCAGGTATGTATGTTTTTTGATCTTGTCTAAGGTCTCTTCTGGGTGGTTGTGGTCTGTGGGAGGTACGCGTCTCTGGGGCAGGTGGGGCAGGTCCTCTAGATGCAGTAGGGTGTTTTCCAGGTGGGGTAAGTCATCTGGATGTAGTAGGGTGTCCTCTAGATGAAGTAGGGTATCCTCCAGGTCGGGCAGGTCCTCTAGGTGCAGCTGGGTGTCTTCTGGGGGGAATAGGTCCTCTGATTATTGGCCTGGATAGGGTCTCATCGGTCTGTTGCTCCTGTGGAATGTGATTGGTCTCCAGTGCGACGTCCTTCAATGTCTTTGCAAAAGTTGGGACTGCTGCCTTGAGGATGTGTACTTAGTCATACAGGCTGTGCAGGACTAAGGTAGGATGGGGCGCCAGATAAATATTTGGCTTTAATGCACAATCTCTGGAGATTTGTGCATTTACCTTTTGAATGAGAGTGGGATGGAAGTCCCGTCTGGGTAGCAGGGTGGAGATGACTACCTTTGCATTTGGGAATGTGGAAGAGGCTTTTTCTATCACCCCCTTGATAGACTTTGCCACTTGTTCTCCCTGTGCTCTCAGGTCATTTGTACCGGTGTGTACGATGATATGGCTGGGGGACCCTAGGTGATCTTTCGTCAATAGCTCCATGGCATGACTGTTATTGCGGCACTTGAATTTAGCAATTCTGTGTTTTGGGAAAAAAAAAATTCTCTTCAACATATCTCCCATTTGAGTCTATGAGGACAACAATATGTGGGTTTTGGGTTGAGCTGCTTTCTGTAGGTGCGGTAGTGTTGTTTATTGAAGGAGGGGTCTCTTGGGTTTGTGTGTCTTGGCTTGGTGGCGTTGCTGATTGGCTGGGACTGCCGTCTGGGTCCTGTTGTTCCTCTGCAGCTTCTTGTAGGATGGTAGGCGGTGCTCTCATGGGTTATACACTAGTTAATGTTCTCATCTCGTCTTGGAGCTTCTGCACCTCTTCTCTGAGTTGCCTCCTCTCCTGCCTCAATGCCTCCTCATTGTCTTTCAGTCTTTTGACCTCATCCCAGAGCCGCCTCCTCTCCTTCATTGAAGACTCCTCATTTTCTTTGAGCCATTTTACTTCAGCCCAGAAAGCAGATAGGCCTTTCTCCCCCTCTGTGTCACTTGACCTGAGTGGGGGGTTGCTCTTGTCCTGGGCTGTTGTCTGCTCAGATTGTGTGAGAGTGTGACGATTGTGTGTTCCATCTCCACTTGTCTGCTTGCGTGAATCTGTCTCTCAGTTCATTGAGTAAGTGGGGCTCTGTGGTGGGGGGTTGATTCTCTGATTCTTCTGTGATGATGTTAGCAGAAGGTAGTAGGTAGGTGCTCAACTGTACAAGCTCTCTCCAGCTGTGTGAATTTTACCTTCATATCACTGATAGTGTGGTTCAGTTGGGAGTCCTCTGCCTGTTCTGTGCTGGTGGGCTCATTTTCCTGAGGGGGCTGTTCCCTAGTAGGTCAGCTGGAAGTAGGGGTGGTGTCTGTGTCTGGTAGGGTGTGGGTGTTGACAGTGGGGGCAGACTTCTCCTGTTGGGTCTCTCTTTATAAGAATGAAGTTGACCTCGCTTGGTGTCAGTTAACCAGCAGGACAGCTACATCAACTGTCAGCTGGTTAAAGCTTTTCAGTTGAGCAGTATTTTCCCAGGTGTCTTGCTGTTTCTTACCTCCACAGGGGTAATTCAAATTTAAATTTCAAATAAATGCTTTCTTCTTCCAAAATTTTTTGAAAAGTAAGAGTTTATCTCACTTTAACACAAAAAAGAAGATCTTTTCAGGAGCTGCTAATATTGCTGCTGACTCTTAATATCTTCTCTCGTATCTCAAAATGACTGCAGACTTATTGGACATGCCTAGAACTTTTATTTCATTTGATTTACCTGCCTATCAATTTGTAGTCTATACAGTATCAGATCCAGCAGCTCCTCATCTAAGGAGCCAGAAGCAGTGATTGTTTGGCAGTTTTGTTTTTAAAAATGACCAAAGCGGCCCTCAGTTACTGCTGCCATTGTGCATCTAAACAACAGATAAGGAAATGGACTCACTGAGCATATAGAACTATATCTGGCATTAATAATTCATCATTTTGAACTGCCAGCTTACTTGACTTCTAGATCTCACTTCTGTTAGTGACTGTCTGTTCTCACCACATGTATTTCTACAACTGTCTGCCTGAACTGGCTGTGACTTCAAACCAGCTTCAGATATTATGCTTGTGTTTCAGAGAAGGTCGGCTCATTTCAAACTTTGGACGACTCCTCAGACTGGCTTCGTCTACATTCAGTGTTCCTGAGAAAACATGAGATTTATCACACATGCTGCATGTTTTTCTTTTTCTCACGGTTCTTCTTGGCAGCAGTCTTCTTCTTCTTCTTTGTTCTGGCAGGCTTTTTTGATAGTGTGATAGTGATTTGTTTCATGTTTAGTCATTATTCATTTTCTCATCATTGTACGATATCCTCAGTCACCTTCTGTGTAGCCCCCCTCTCATAGATCAACTTCCTGTCATTTCCAGGAATACTTCCTGAAGTCAGAGATGCCCAGCTCCTCTCTGAGAGCGGGTGAGCCTATCCCGTGCTGCGTCACAGACTGTCCCAACTGCATCACGCCCGGATCGGCCTTCATCATGCGCAAACGACAGATGAAATTTGTAAGAGCGCATTTCCACTGAGATATACAGCAGTTAGCCACAATTAGCCAGTTAGCATTTTGTGACGGTGGTAATTTGGGGAAAAAGTCCAAAAATGAACCTCTGGCTATTTTTGTGTCAGTCAGAAACATAAAAGCGATTTGCATTGCTTGACTTTTAATGGCTCCTTTCTGCTTTGTCCAGGCTGACGGTGTGTCTCTTGGAGGCCCGCTGTGCGAGAGGTGCGTGTGGAATCGCAACGGGCCAACTGCCTTCCTCATGACCGATGATGTGCTCTCAATGGCTGAAATCCCACGTGGGTTTCAGCCGGTGGCCCACCATGTAATGCTTCTGGCACTTTTCTGATGTTGCTCATCTTGGAGGACCTGAGACAAAACTTTATTTTATGTGAAACGAGTTTGGGTCTTGATCTGGACCAGGACCAGGAATGTTGGGTCACCCAGAGACACTGAGACAGACTGAAACTTCATTTTAAATTGTTGTAACCCCCCCCCCCCCCCCCCCAAAAAAAAGTTTTTATTTTGGTGTTTTGATGTGTGTTTTGAAGACAAAAGGGGAATTGTGTGTTCTAATATCCTGTTGGGATGCTTGAGGGAGTCGGTTAACAGCTGATTTAACTGCATTGAGAGTGATTGTATGACAGGTTGAGTATTAAAAAAAACTAAATACTGCCAGACTTTTTGAGTTTTGATAAAAAAGAAACAGAAAAACATTTGGCATTTGGTTAAATCTGATCGAAGTCGACATTTTTCTTAAAATCAGATAAAACTTGGCTTTTCCTATCACCACACTGTGTGTGAGACACAAAGCCTTGAGAACTGCATTCTGTTCTTACTGCCAACAGCTGCTATCAATCAGCCTCTATTAAACAGTTTGTCCAGTAATGGAAAAAAAAAAAACACACA
Source organism: Larimichthys crocea (assembly GCF_000972845.2). Classification (NCBI taxonomy): domain Eukaryota; kingdom Metazoa; phylum Chordata; class Actinopteri; family Sciaenidae; genus Larimichthys; species Larimichthys crocea. The sequence goes on from NC_040013.1 coordinate 25,377,995, forward strand.
AAAAACCACAGAAGCTCTTCAGTGCTTCAGGAAGATAGTGATGGACTCCTATCGAAGAGGAAACATTAGGCAGAGATTTTTTTTCCCTGAGCAAAGTCTCTTAACACAGACAGCTCTGTTGTCTGGACTTGTTTCTGCTCATCACAGTTTACTTTAGAAACTGGAGGAGTGAACGGACATTCCAGGGGAGACGTCCAACATCTGGAAGGGAACAAAATTATGCCGCTTCCATTTGCAATCCTGGACTAATGTTTTTTTGTTTTAAAGATTATTATTATCATACAAAATGACAAAAAACAAAACAAATGCCACTAAATAAGTGATTAACATATTTAATCTTTTTTTTTTTTTATTTACACAGTAAAAATTGGACAGTAAACTTCAGAGGTAAGCACACAGAACATTGATGATTGATTTTAAAGTACTATTAAAGATTCAGGTGTTCATAAATATCAGGCCAGGCATATTTACATAAACAACACAGTCACACAGTAATTAAAAATCATATTTTAAAACCTCACACGTAACTTGTCATACAGGCTATCTATACCTGATACAGCTTGTTGCTAAGAGAAAGGAATTGCTGCCATCCCAATATCCACAACATACAGTGAGGCACAGTGGCACATGGGCTCTCAGGGTTTAACTTACTTTTTAAGTAATGTATGTGGTCTGGAGACAGTCGCAGCTGAGGTCATTTCCTTAGATAGTTTTTCTGAGAATCTGGGTTTTTTTTTTTTTTTACTCTCTGGATTTTTTTTAGACTTTTTTTTTTTTCATACACTGAATGTTTATACAGATGGTTGGTTGCTTCGGGTAACTAGTCTAAGCATGGACCTGATCACAGCTAATGAACTTCCACCAGTTAATACGAACTTTTATTACCCCACATAACAAAACAGTCACCTCTCAGTGATCCATTCACTTCCAATGGCTTCTAATGTGTGTGTGAGGGAAGGCTGAAAACTATATTCATCCACTTTTACTGAAGTGGTAGCAAAAGAGATCAGATAAGATGGACACAGTCTCCATAAGTCCCCATGTTCAAATGTCCAACTTCACAGCAGAAATAAACATGTTTACAGCCTGGTACAAAAACTGTTTTGGTCTCTATAGCTAATTTCCCCATTCATGACAACTGAGGGTGAATTTATATACAACTCACCTGTTGAGATTTTGACTTGATTGACAGGTATCTGCTGTTATCAGTGGTGTGAGCACCCAGGCATCGTTCAGTCTGCCTAAGCTCTGCCAGCGATCCACATTAGCAGAAGCAGGACTGCCAAGATGGCGACGTGCAGAGCCACCACACACTGAGCTTTACGATGCCTTATCAGAAACCTGTGAGTGACGTCACGGATACGATGTCCATGTTTTACACCGTCTATGGTCACTGCACCTAACTCAATCAGTACCGCTAACAGATTCTTGTTTTAGCAAGCATTCCTCAACAGTGTAGAGCCAATAATAATTAAAGCTGCAAGCAGCGATGGTCGGGCCCTCGCATATGCGCGCACGTCGAAATGTGCGCACGTCGAAATGTGCATAACATAACCTTGATAACCGCAAGAAGTTTCAGACAGCTCTGAGAAGGTGCTTCCTGCCGATGCCTTCTTTGAATTTTTTTTATTGATTGCCACGCCCACAGTGATTCCTTAAAATTCATAATTTTGATAACTTTTACTCAGGAAGTGTATTTGAACAGACCTACCAAGTTTGAAGTGAATTGGATACAATCCCTAGGAGGAGTTCGTTCAAACATGACCCCTTGTCAACCAGCCCAGAACAGCAAAAATGACGATTTTCATAGAGCGCCACGCCCACAGCGATTCCCCAAAATTCATCGTTTTGATAACTTTTACTCAGGAAGTCTATGTGAACACACTTACCAAGTTTGAAGTGAATTGGACACAATCCCTAGGAGGAGTTGCAAGTTGAAATGAGTTCTCAGTGTTCAAGTCCAAGCCTTGACAACATCCATGCGTGAGTTTTGAGGTGGATATGGTCAAATTTACCGAGCTGGGACGTCATCTCGTTAAAAGTGGTTCGTTTTTGTCTCCACTAGGAGGGCGCTTGAAAATCACAGAATATTTTTGTGGAAATGCATTCCTAGCCAGACTACCGTGTATATGAGAAGTTTTGTGAAGATGCGAGCATTTTTCACAAATTACAGCACTTGCGAAATGTGATTTTGCGTGGCCCCTCCCCCTGACATATAAATCAAAAAAGTTATGATTTTGGATAAACCTGTTTCATTGTCAAAAGCCTCATAAACCCATGCGCACATTTCAAGAAGATCGGACGAAAGCCCTCAGGAGGAGTTCATTCAAATACGACCCCTTCCACAGTTCGAAACACAGAAATGGTGATTTCATGCTTAAATATGTTCAACTTCCTGTTAATTTACAAATTGCTCCAAGCGAGACTTTTTGTAGGTCTTTGTGATCTGCCCATACTCAGCTAGTTTTCATACCACTGTGGTTCAAAACTGTGGTAGGGGCTGCCTTCAAAGAAAAAATTAGGGGGGCGCTATCTAAGAGCGCTTTTGCCCCTTCCCCCTCATTCATTCTGCAGCCGATGGTGCATAATGAAACGGCTGTTAACATCACAACAATTTCAGACAGCTCTGACAAAGTATATGATGCCGCACACTTTTGCCCGAAAAATCAGCCCAAAAGTCAATGGAGTTCCTTGTTGTTTGTTTGCAGCGTTCCACTTTGACGCACCTCACGGCCACGCCCTTTATGAAAAGTTGAAATTATTTCTCAGAATGTGCAAGTCCAAGGCTCTTGACCAACATCCACACCTAGTTTGAGGTGGATAGATCAATATGTCCGGCCTGCACGCCATCTCGTAAAACGTGGTCTTTTTTGTCGTCACTAGGAGGCGCTATGAAAATCACCCGAAATATTTTTGTGGAAATGATATTTTAGGGCCCAACGGCCATTATATATTCAAGTTTGGTGAAGGATTGGAGATTTGTTTCACAAAGTTATACACTTTGAAATTTTCATGGCAAAATGGAGAATTTCGTGGCCCCGCCCCCTCGACTATAGTAATCAAAAAGTTTATTGATTGTTGATACTTGTTCATCGTCAAAAGCCTCATGAACCCAATGCTGCCAAGTTTTCAATTCACAGGATTCGGACGAAAGCCCTAGGAGGAGTGTCCCCCCGTTTTCAAGATAACCTCCACTGGAAAATGACCAAAAAAATCACAAAAATGTGGAACTTTGACCCAAATGGCCGCCTGTACCCTTACCAAACCCGGTGTTCCAACCAGAGAGACTTTGGTTGTATGCGTTGGTACGGATGGTTTTTCATACACCCTCCAAATCCGCATCGCGCGGATGAAAACCGTGTCAGGGGGCTCCGCTCCCAAGACAACCGAAACCTAGTGCCGTCCGTGGAGCCATTTCTTACGGCGTGTGCTGATGTGTGGAGACCCCCAAAATACGTAATTTTACACCTGACATTGGGGGGGTAGGCAAATTTTCGTGAGTTTTCGGGGGGATATGGGCTGTCGAAAAGGCGATTCATTTAGGAAACTGAAGAATAAAAAAAAGAAAAAAAAAAATAATAAACATTTGAAATACAATAGGGCTTCGCACGGTTTCGTGCTCGGGCCCTAAAAAGAATAAAAAAAAAAAAATAAAAAAAATAATAAACATTTGAAATACAATAGGGCTTCGCACGGTTTCGTGCTCGGGCCCTAAAAAGAAAAAAAATAATAAACATTCGAAAAACAATAGGGCTTCGCACGGTTTCCGTGCTCGGGCCCTAATAAACTCTCTGGTTCAGTATAATCGGTAGTAAAAAAAAACATCTGAGAGGATATTTCGAAGCTTAGCACTCTTCTAGCCTTTAATCTTCAGGTAGAAAGAATGCATTTAAGCTTTTTGCTCTTATTTTGACCGGATTGTTCTTTGCTACATCTGTTCTGACAAATTCATCTATCCATTATCTGTAAGCACTCATCCTTATCAGGTTCAGGGTGGCTGGAGCCTATCCCAAAGTCAAGTCCCTCTGACAAATGTACTTCAATCTGTTGCAAGCTCATAATGTCACTCTTTAAATTTCCAGTGTGGCAAAGCCCTTCAACTTTCTAGTATTCCAGTTTACTGATATACACAGATAGTCATAGTGCAGGCACCATCACCAACGTCTTATACATCCCAGTTTGCTGTTGAACCAAAACTGTAATGTTAAAGGAAAAGGCTGGTAATGCTCTATTTCTAATGATGATCTAATAATGATCTAATGCTCCATTTTTAATGATGATCTAATGATGATCTAATGCTCTTTTCGCTGGTACTGTAAGTGTTTACAGCAGGAAATGGATGTGTAATTGATTCAAATGAATTACAGTCCCCATTGTTCATTGCTGTGAAGTCATGTCACCCAGATGTGGCCCACTGATATGTTTTTAATAGTTTTTGAACAATGATGAATGAGCTTTGGCTAAACGCAGAAAAGACATATCCTGAATGGTTAAAAAAAAAAAAAAAAGCATCACCCGTTGTAGCACCAGATGAATAGTTGATAGAATAGAAGTTCAGATATGTGTCTCAGGTATTACCCAGGGTTATGAGTTCAAATTCTTGAGGAACGTGCAAGCTACAAATGTCCCGTCGAGCCAGCCATCATGCTTTCTGCTGGACGGAGGTGATCACACACTCTTCAGTCCTGTGCGGAGGTGAGAAGCCGTTCTTTACTGCATGGAAGGCTGTGGCTCTCCACAAGCAGCAGCAGGTCTTTAGGGGACAAAGTCTATAACAGCTACGCAGACTGATTCATGGGTATCTGCTCTTCCTCTGATGGCTGGTGAGAGGTGTTCTCCTTTGACCTAAAGGAAGCAGCAATGAGATGATATCGTTTTCAGTACAGATCAGTCCTTAAATTGAGTTTGAGTGTGTTTACAGATGTATGGATAATTGTTAACGTGCTTTGTTGTAGCTGACCTTCTGTAACATTTCTTGAAGCCGAGTCCAATCAAAGCGCAGGTGATCATTACCAAAACCAAGGTGATCAACGCTGCTGACGTGTTGTAGAGTTTTGCTAATAAGAAAGAAATACTCAACATCAACTGTCTCCACTGTGTGTTACTGATTATCATGTAGTAGGAGAGTTGGTGACGGTGTGAAAGCTTACTCTGGTCGGACACATGAGGATCAAATGTTGAAGGCTCAGTGGTGGTTGAGGTTGAGGTTGAGGTTGAGGTTGATGTTGACTTCTCTGTTTCTTCAGTCTTGATCACAAGATGTACTTTTTGAGCAGGGAAAGAAAGATTGAATACAGTAAGGTTTTTCTGTAGGTGAGTTTTGTAGGAGAAGCTTCAGACATTTTCAAACCACTACACTAAGCACAAAAGACACTGCTGAGGAGAGCGATGGTGGAGTTTTTTTAAAGTGGGACCAGGGCCGATTTATATAAAGCTGCTCAGTCAAATATTGGTCTGAAATATGTCAAAATTCTAAAAAAAACAAAACAGAGAGTAACGTGCATAAATGCTGCTAAGTACTGAGACTTTGTGTCAAATCATTTAAGAGAACAACAACCCTAGCCACTGCCCCTGCGAGGACTGAGCCATTGTACATGGTGTGCACCAAAGGTGATAACAACTTAACACTTGGAGGATAATTGAAGACAGCTCTAGGTCTTGGGTACCACAGTGTGATCCAAACTCTAGTAACTCAGGGACACAGATAGAATTGTGTCTTGGACTGAACAATGCCTCTCTGCTTGATGAAGTGCTCAGACTGACTGAAACTGCTACAGATTGACACACTCGATACAAGAATATTCATGTGTTGTAAACTCAATGACACAGTTAGCTCATCAGATCTTTAAATTACACCATATCTTTACCAAGACTCACTGGAACTAGAGATGCAGTATGTACAGTAGAGAATGATGCAACATTTAGACTTCACATAAAGTGCTGAGTCATAACAAGGAGTTAAGAAGGGAGTTAAGGGGAGTCAATTAGCTCAGTCGGTGGAACATCCGCCCCATGTACAAAAGGCTCAGTCCTTGCCACGTAACAGTCCCTCCTTGACATATTTGCCCAAAACAACAGTAATGCAAGTACTTTGTTTGATGATACTCCCAGCACTCAGAACACAGCTCACAACCCCACCAACAACTCTTCATGCATCAAATATGAAACCGTTGAGATGATGGAGTGCAACAAATATTTCAGACTCACCCTAGACAACAAAACTTTGACCAACACCTCAATGACATCAACAAAGACTCCCAGCCCCTGCTTACTTTCTGTTATTCTTCTATTTTACTTCATCCTGCTTTTTTAACGTCTCCTCACCCCCAACATCTTGGACCTTAACAGTAAAGCCATTACACGCAGAGCCCTGAGTATAGCACAAGACCCCAGCCACCACCTCAACCCAGCCTTCACACTGCTCCCATCCGGTCGCATGTACAAGTACCTGGGCTGTAGTCAAGCACACTATGGCAGGAATTTCCCCTTCCCTTCTGCCATAGCTTCACTTAACAAAACAACCCAGCAGCCACCATGTGCTGACAGGTCTATGGACAGGTGGAAAAAAAAAACACATCAGAACTTTTGGCAAATAGTCAACCACTGTTAGAAAACACCTCCCTAATGAGCAATAACAGATTCATATCAATCATTTTTAAGTAAAAACACGGAGAAGGATGTTTTGTAACTGTTGAGAAGGTTCTTAGCCAACTTTTTGTTAATGTTTCCAAGTCAGGATATGGACCACAACAAAGCACCACAACTGCTCTTGGTAAGGTCTTAAATGACGACGTTGGGAAAGTTTTCAGCCATCATCATCTCAGGGCCACGACATTTTACTGTACTACTAGAAACCTAGGTGAGTCTTTCTGGCACAGAGATAAACTTGTTTGATTTCTAATGAGGTACATCGATCACTTGTGGTTTGATAATTGATAAAGAGGCACGGTACCGCACCACCGAACAGTCAGTAGCTCAGATAGTTAGCCAGTCCCCTGTAGCCGGTGCGGTACAGCCACAGGTAGCTTCAGTTAGCCGTCCCCCGGTAGTTCCCGAGCAGCCGGGAGGCTGGGTGACTGTTCGAAGGAGGCATAGCCCCAAACTGAAGCCCACGGTACACCACCAACCGCTCCACGTTTCAAACAGATTTTCCCCGCTCAGCGACACACCCGCTGAGAGGCCAACTCTGGTCATTGGCAGCTCCATAGTCCGAAACGTGAAGTTAGCGACACCGGGGGCCATAGTTAAATGCATCCCGGGGGCCAGAGCGGGCGACATCGAGTCTTTTTTGAAACTGCTGGCTAAGGATAAGCGTAAATACAGTAAGATTGTTATTCACGTCGGCGGTAATGACACCCGGTTACGCCAATCGGAGGTCACTAAAATTAATGTTTCATCGGTGTGTGAATACGCCAAAACGATGTCGGACTCCGTAGTTTTCTCTGGTCCCCTCCCCAATGTGACCAGTGATGACATGTTTAGCCGCATGTCGTCATTTCACCGCTGGCTGTCGAGGTGGTGTCCAGCAAACGATGTGGGCTTCATAGATAATTGGACACCTTTCTGGGGAAAACCTGGTCTGATTGGGAGAGACGGCATCCATCCCACTTTGGATGGAGCAGCTCTCATATCTAGAAATATGGCCAAGTTTATTAGCTGACCAAAATCATGTCGACAACCCAGAGTTGAGACCAGGAAACAGAGCTGCAGTCTTACACGCTTCTCTGCGCCTCCATTAGAGCAGTTGCCCACCCAGTCCTTTAGTATAGAGACTGTGTCTGTCCCCCGTCCACCTACATTATTTAAAGATAAAACAGACAGAAGAGGAGTTCATCATAAAAACTTAATACAAATTAAATCAACATCTCCAACAGTCCAAAATAAGAGAATTAAATGTGGACTATTGAATATCAGGTCTTTGTCATCTAAAGCTGTCTTAGTCAATGAATTAATATCTGACTATGATATTGATTTGTTTTGCCTCACTGAAACCTGGCTGCAGGAGGATGAATATGTTAGCTTAAATGAATCCACTCCTCCGAGTCATTATAATACTCATGTTCCTCGAAGTACTGGTCGAGGTGGTGGAGTTGGAGCCATATTTGACTCAAGTCTATTAATAAATCCCAAACCTAAACTAAATTATAATTCATTTGAAAGTCTTGTCCTTAGCCTCACTCACCCAACCTGGAAAACTTTACAGCCAATTTTATTTGTTACAGTATATCGAGCTCCAGGTCCTTATTCTGAATTTTTATCTGAATTTGCAGAATTTGCATCAGGCTTGATCCTTAAAACAGATAAAGTAATTATTGTAGGTGATTTTAACATTCATGTGGACAACCACAATGATAGTCTTAGTACTGCGTTTATCTCTCTATTAGACTCAATTGGCTTTTGTCAAAGTGTAAATAAACCGACTCATTGTCTGAACCACACTCTTGATCTTGTTCTTTCATATGGCATTGAAATTGATAATATAATAGTCTTCCCACAGAATCCTCTTCTGTCTGACCATTTTTTAATAACCTTTGAGTTCATACTACCGGACTATAAGCCTTTGTGTAGAAGCTTCTACAGCAGATGTTTATCTGATAGTGCTGTAGCCAAATTTAAGGAAGTGATTCCTTCAGCATTGAATCAAATGCCATGTCTAACTGTAACAGAGGACTTGTCTACTTCCTTTAGCCACCCACAAATAGACCATCTTGTTGATAGTATTACAGGCTCATTACGGACAACTCTAGACTCTATTGCACCTCTGAAAAAGAAGATAATTAAACAAAGAAGGCTAGCACCATGGTATAGCCAGCAGACTCGTAAATTAAAGCAAGAGGCACGTAAATCTGAACGCAAATGGCGTGTCACTAAACTGGAAGAATTTCATCTAGCCTGGCAAGATAATCTCAAAACATACAGGAAGGCTCTCCGTAATGCCAGAGCAGCCTATTACTCTTCTTTAATTGAGGAGAATAAGAACAACCACAGGTTTCTCTTCAGCACTGTAGCCAGGCTAACAGAGAATCACAGCTCTACTGAACCATCTATTCCTTTAGGTCTAAGTAGCAATGACTTCATGAGCTTCTTTAATGATAAGATTATAACTATTAGAGACAAAATCCATCACCTCTTGCCCTCAACAGACATTGATCTGCATTCTGATACAGCAAGTTTTGAAACAGCTGTAAAACCTGATATGTATTTAGACTGTTTTTCCCCCATCGACCTTCATCAAATAACTTTAATCATTTCTGCAGCTAAGCCGTCATCCTGTCTCTTAGACTCCATCCCAACCAGGTTGCTCAAGGAAGTTTTACCTGTAGTTAATAATTCGTTATTGGATATGATTAATCTGTCTTTATTATCAGGATATGTACCACAGTCCTTTAAGGTAGCTGTAATTAAACCTCTTCTTAAAAAGCCTACTCTAGACCCAGAGGTCTTAGCCAACTACAGACCGATATCAAACCTTCCCTTTCTGTCTAAGATACTTGAGAAAGCTGTAGCTAATCAGCTGTGTGACTTTCTCCATAACAATAGTCTATTTGAGGATTTTCAGTCAGGATTTAGAGTGCATCATAGCACAGAGACCGCATTAGTCAAAGTTACAAATGACCTCCTAATGGCATCAGACAAAGGACTCATCTCTGTACTTGTCCTGTTAGATCTTAGTGCTGCATTTGACACCATTGACCATCAAATTCTTTTACAGAGACTGGAACATCGAATTGGCATCAAAGGAACCGCCCTAAGCTGGTTTAAATCGTACTTTTTAGATCGATCTCAGTTTGTTCACGTCAATGATGAATCCTCCATGCAGACCAAAGTTTGTCATGGAGTCCCACAAGGTTCTGTACTTGGACCACTTCTATTCAGTTTATATATGCTTCCTTTAGGGAACATCATTAGGAATCACTCTATCAATTTTCATTGTTATGCTGACGACACCCAATTATATTTATCGATCAAGCCTGATGCAACCAATCAGTTAACTAAACTCCAAGCATGCCTTAAGGATATAAAAAGTTGGATGACCTACAATTTTTTGATGTTAAATTCAGACAAAACTGAAGTTCTTGTAATTGGACCCAAACACCTCAGAAACTCTCTTTCTAGAGACTTAGTTACTTTAGATGGGATCACCCTGGCCTCCAGCTCCACTGTAAAGAATCTTGGAGTTGTTTTTGATCAGGATTTGTCCTTTAACGTCCACATAAAACAAATTTCGAGGACTGCATTCTTCCACTTACGTAACATCGCTAAAATCAGACGCATTGTCTCTCAGGCGGATGCAGAAAAACTAGTCCACGCATTTGTTACTTCAAGGCTGGACTATTGTAACTCTTTGTTATCAGGCTGCTCCAATAAGTCTCTTAGAACTTTGCAGTTAATTCAGAATGCTGCTGCACGTGTTCTGACAGGAACCAAGATCAGAGATCACATCTCTCACATTTTGGCTTCCTTGCATTGGCTACCTATTAAATCTAGAATAGAATTTAAAATTCTTCTCCTTACTTACAAAGCTCTTCATGGTCAGGCACCATCTTATCTAAAAGAGCTCATAATACCTTATTACCCCTCTAGAACACTGCGCTCTCAGGACGCTGGGTTCCTTGTGGTTCCTATAGTTTCCAAAAGTAGATTGGGAGCCAGAGCTTTCAGCTATCAGGCTCCTCTTCTGTGGAACAAACTACCTTTCTGGGTTCGGGAGGCAGACACGGTCAACACCTTTAAGAATAGACTTAAGACTTTCCTTTTTGATAAAGCCTATAGTTAGGGCTGGCTCAGGTCATCCCTTAGTTATGCTGCCATAGGATTACACTGCCGGGGGACCCCACCGAGGGTTATGCCTAGCCAGGCGCGGTATTGGTTGAAGATGCACACATCTCCCTTACCAAAAACTCTCTCTCTCTCTCTCTCTCTCTCTCTATCTTTCTCTCTATCTTTCTCTCTCTCTCTCTCTCTCTCTCTCTCTCTCTCTCTCTCTCTCTCTCTCTCTCTCTCTATCTCTCTATATCTTTCTCCCTCTCTCTCTCTCTCTCTTATAAATATATATATATATATATATCCATCTCTCTCTATATATCTCTCTCTATATTTTCTATATCTCACTCTCTCTATATATATATATCTATATCTCTATATCTCTCCATATCTCTCCATATCTCTCCATCTGTGGACATGTCTCATTAATGCATGTTACTAACCAAACTTCCCCGGAGTTTCTGTGCTCTGTCGTCCAGCAGGTTCTCGTGGATCGTGGCTGCTGCTGTGATCCTGCATGACGCCCACTACATATATATTACTGTCATTATTACTACCATATCTGTTACTGTAATCATTTTTATCATTCATTATAATTCATTGTCATTTTATCAGTCATTGTACATTATGTTTGTGTTGATTTGTCCTGTACACGTGACATCCATTGCACGTCTGTCCGTCCTGGGAGAGGGATCCCTCCTCTGTGGCTCTTCCTGAGGTTTCTTCCACATTTTTCCCTGTTAAAAGGGTTTTTGTGGGCAAGTTTTTCCTCACTCGAACCGAGGGTCTAAGGACAGAGGGTGTCACTCCCTGTACAGATTGTAAAGCCCTCTGAGGCAAATGTACTTTGTGACTTTGGGCTATACAAATAAAATTGATTTGATTTGATTTGATAATTTCACAGCAAAATGAACAGGAATGCCCCCAAGGCTCTCTTCTCCTCTTTGATTCAACATCTACATGCTCACACAAGTGCAGATTATGAACAACAAAATATCTTACCATAACTGTGCTGATACATTTATATAACAACATAACCAGTTAACTATAATCTCATACAAGCAAGAAAGCAATGATAGGATGTGCCAAAATTCCCTTCCAGTTAAACAAAGATAATCCTGAAATGACTGGTGGTGGTCCCGCCTCTAAAACTAATGTTAAAGACACAAACCAGGACAGGAATTTTCACAGGAAGCACACTAGAATTAATCTCTACTGTTGGTTTACAAACCCCAGCTCTTATATCTTTTAAATCAAGACTTAAAGCTAGGGCCAGTAACGTACTTTACAAGCATTATTTGTTATATTTGTTGCAATCAGTAATTCAAGCACTCTGAAAAACAAACTGGTATTTGTGGCTATCACAGGCCGACCTATACCTGCCTGTCTACCTGCACACACACATGTTGTATGACCAGAGTTTTCCACAAGGCTAAGCGGATATATGGCAGCCAGAATTTCCACTTCTACCTATACCCACAACAACCCGCACTGCTAAACAAAGACAGAAGTAGAAAAGGTCAAAAGTGTGTATGAAACAACAGGTTGTAACAAACCAGAGTTAACAGTGGTGTGGCTGTTCGAGAGTTGATTTTATTTGAATCATTTTATATTGTCTTGTGGGTTTTTTATAGTTTGACATAATGCCTTTATATATGTCTTATGTAAAGCATCGGTCACCACAGGTTATCTCAATTATAAAAGGACCTGATTCTGATCAGCTATAAAACAAATATGTGGAGGCTAATCAGCGTGGCGTGTGTGACTGTAAAACATTTACCCTGTGTGGAATTCTGTGATGAGACCTGCAGATCAGGTGAGGTCGACTCTGCTCTCTCTGTTTCCGCAGTCACTGAGGTGCTTGCAATGCGGATCACCGGTGGGCTGGTGAAGGTGGCTAGAAAGAAAAGAAAAAGGAAATACTTGTACTTGTATTATAAATACTACATCTGCTGCTTCTGCTACCAACACTGCTATTTGTAAAAAGGTGGATGGACAACGTCACTCATGCATGGACAGCTCTGTCTGTGACTGTGTCATACAGAAGTAAGTACTATGGAATAGTGTGGAATATAACATGCAAAGTTTGTGTTAGTTTGTTTAGTATTATTGCTCCTATTACAACTGCTGTTACTACTTCATTAAATAGTACTAGTGCTAGTCCTACAACTACAACTATGTGCTCAAATGTTCCTTTCCTAACTCTGGTCCACGTCTCTTGAACAGCCTCCCTGAAAGCAGCAAAGAATGTTCTGATCTTTACAATTTGGCTTTTACTTCATTCATTTCAATCTGTTACTTCTTCTAACTCCTTTTATTTATTTAGTTCTGTCTATTTAATTTTTAACATTTAATTTTTATTTTCTCGATTTATTCTATTAATTTTTTTTATCCCTATTTGCAGTTTTATTAATTATTTCTATAAAAAACTTTTATTTCTATTTTTAAATTAAATTCAGATTTATCTATTTTTATTTTAATGTATGGTCTGTCAATCTATTCTATTTTATTTTGTCTGTCTATTCATACATATTAATGTGTGTGGTTTTTTTTATGACTTTAGGTATGTGGTGCACATGCTCTACCATGTGAGCTCCTTGGTTGTCCCCATCTCTGCGGCAAAATGATCAGATAGCACTTCCTTTGACTGGAAGCAATAAAAAGTGGGCAGCTTGATTGACTGATTGAATGATATTATGTTGTTATTATTAGTACCGCTGCTCCTGCTACAAGGGGATATTATATCAAACAGACTGGTCTGTTTATTCTGTCTTCCAGGTAGTCATGCTTTCATTAAAATGATTCACTGTGAAATGACATGTCACAATAAATCAAAATGTTTTGTCACATTAAATCTCATTATTTTTGGCCACTTGGCAGTAGCACAATGAGCTAACAAAATTTAAAAAAAATCACAACACTAATACATTATGATGATTATTAAAGCAAACACGTTAGCAAACAGTTGCCTGTTTAATCTGGCAGACATGGAGCAATTTGGTCACATGACATAGTCCCTTTCATGCAGGTAGGGCATAGCTCATATACATCCATGGTTAGTTACGGGCTAAAATATGACGTTAACTTAGTAAGTGGAGGTAATGTTAACGATTTTGTTCAAGATTCAACAACAGTCAACAAGGTTGAATTTTACCTTAATAAATACGGTATAACCTTTTCTTATATTACAGTAAAAGGATATTAGTACTGTTGATTTCACATTTAAGGTTGGAGCTTAGTTCTGTATTTTAAAATATCTAGATTTTACAGTGAAAGACTGTAAAATATGCTATTAAACATTACATTCTCATTATATTCTCTAATGTAAAATAATACTTTATTCTGTGTAAATTTCCTTAAAATGGCATTTAATAAAGATTTTGAGTCATACGTGGTATTTTTTACAGCGTAGAATAAACCTGCCTTCTGTGTGAACTGTCCGTAGCCAAACTGGGTGGACTGTATTTTAATGTCTGCGTGATGATGGTGGTATTTGGAGAGCCGAATATTTTCTGCAGTGCTACACATTGTAAAGAGTTTCAGAAACAGTGATCTAAACAGCAGTTGTCTTTTGGTTTCATCATTTATTGTTAGCCTGTTAGTACTTCTATCTTCAAAATTCATGCAAATGCAGAACTCACTGACTGTAGTGGTAATGATGTCAAGGGTGATATCAGTGTAACCCTCTGCAAGAGCAGATCAAGGCTGATCATAAATTTTAAAAAAATAATCTCTCTGGCTCATAGTTAACAATATTTCTGCATATCTGTCTATAAAAAGAGAGACACTTACGTGTTACGGTGGTACTTGGAGGCTGTGGTCTCTTTGGGTCAGCTATAACACAACAAAACATTTGTTCATCGTCTGAAACTATGAATAATTTACAAATAAACGCTGGCTTAAGACTAGCAAGACCTAGTTTAGGTCAAACTCAAATAAACTATCTCTTCCCATGATGCAACTTGTGAAATTGCTACAGTAGAATTTCAACCCTCATACAGCACATGTATATACACATGAGCAGGGACTGAGCCAAAAGAGTCATGTGATCTTTGTCACTGAAACATAAACAAAGAACCCACATGGAAGATGAGAGATGTTTGTGTATGTGAAGCTGACTCTCTGGGGAAAAGAGAAGAACTTTTTGTTCCAGACTTATGTCTTCCCTCCTGTTGGCGCTGCTAAGAGTGTGGGCAAGCCATCCTTTCTCACAAAGCTCCTCGCTGGCTTTAATTTGGTTTGGTTATTGAGCTTTTATCAAACAACACACATATTTACATTGTGCGAGTTCAAGTCACACATAACATTTCTGACCTTGGCTTGCTGGCCTTAAGTATGTGTGTATACTACATGACTGTACAGTGTTTCTGTGCTGCAGCCCCGCAGGCATGTTCACACACTCGTTTTACAACTTTAAGCGGATGAGCGCTCTAAAGTTACACGGCTGAGTAACAGCTCTGTTTCTTTACAGTGTCTTGTTTTTTGGGTTAGAACATAGTCTCCTATTGGCCAGTCCTCATACAGATGTAACACTTACAGTAACTCAGAGCATTGTCTGGTAAACTACTTTGTACATTCTGTAAAGATAACAAATGAATCTCACGTATACACTGCAGGAGGGGTGTTGTCCAAGCGCCATTAATTTGGTTGCAGTTGATGCGATTTGAGGTTCCCGCCTTCCTCACGTAGCCTTCTATACATGTGTAGCGGAAATACGTAGTATTCTCAGGGCATCTACTCAATGGATCGACAGTAAGAGGAATTTGAGGAATTTCTTGGCATTTACATTTGTTTTCACCTGGAGAGAAGAAAAAAATCATGTAGTAAGAGAGATTCAACGATAAAAAAACAAAAAAACTGGAAGACTTTGGTAGAACTAGAAGAACAGCAGGCCTCCTGGGACAGGTTTCAGGTGTGAGTGACGCATGTTGAGCAGGTTCTTTGTGAGGTTTGCTTGCTTTGCTTCAGCGTCACTCCATAATCTGTTTTATAGTACATACTTCGATTAATCAGTAACACATGAACACCCTAACCTCAATATCTGATTTCAAGGATTCAGAAGCGACCCGTCAGTTCTCCAATTCTACATGGTGCCTATTCAGAAAAGAAAAGAAAACAAGGCACCCACATTTGTGTTCCTGTCGTCTACACCTTTGTGTCATGCTCTAAATATTTCACACTTAATCTGTTTCCTGAGCTAACTAACCAAACTGACAAATGTCATGTGTGTTTTGTTGTTCCTGTGTTACCTGTATGATTTGTTAAGAGTTTCTGGTATTGACCAGATAGTGTTTTGTGAGGGTTTGCGTTTTGTTTCTGTCAGCAGACAGGGACTGCGCAGATGCTCTTGTCAGTGAAAGAGAAAGTTAAAGTAATAATCATCATAACAAAGTCAAAAAAGTACAATCATTTTTTATTTCCATTATCATTATTTTTTATTCTGTTTTGGACTTAAATCATCACAGCATGCACACATTTTATTATTTTTAAAGGGAGTTCTGAACATAAACCTAATAAAGTGGAGTGAATATATTTTGTACTTACCGCCGATGGAGCAGCGGAGCAGACAGAGCATCATAACGTAGACACAGAGTGAAGGGGAGCGCAGATCCATCTGACACCTCCGTGCGTTAAAACGTGTGCGCCGAATAAACCAGTGGCTCCACCGCCATCCTCACAGTGCGACTCCTTGTACCGACAGTGCAGGACTGTCCCCAGCTTTCACTTTCACTGTCAACCCCTCCTGTAATAATGCAACTGTTGGGCGGCGTCGTGTCACGTGGTGTAAAGTTGTGTCGCCCAAAGACACCATGTTTGTAGTTCCGCAGGAAATTATCTGGCAGGCCAGGCAGTTCAGATATACACGACTCTCAAAACGTTGTCAACATGTTAGTGTGTTATATAATATCATTATGCCAGTGTGTTTGTTTACCCCGAAGGGCTGATATCCTGATTTCTATCATTTAAGTCATAAAACTGCAATCCAAATATTTTATTATTTTATAGCCAACACAACAAAAAAGCAGAAAGTGACAAAGAGGATTCTGTGTACATGGCATTGATATTAATGGCTGCTCTCCCATCAAGTTGTCAGTCATCTGAACATAGATCCATAGATCCAACTACATCATTTGAGTTACACTACTTGACATCTGCTAAAGACATGACACAATGCCTAAGAGTTCAGCACCACTCCACACATAACCATGTTCTCTGACATCAAGTATACGTGACCAACAGTGTTTTACAGCAGGTGAACAGCTGTTCTATTCACACCTTTCTTTTTTGTCTTTTCAATCTAATTTTCAGTCTATGAAATCAAACTTTTTGTTTCAGACTTGTCTCAAGTTTTACTCCAGCAATCAACCAAGAAGTTTAGGATTAGTATGACTGTACAAAATCACTGGATAAAGTTATGCATCACTTTTCAGTATCCAGTGATTTTGTACAGTCATACTAACCGTAAACTTCTTCAGAATCATTGCTAAGTTTCATGGCGTTTCCGTAACTATGGCAACTCACTGTGGAGGAGAGGGAGTGACGCTGAATGACGTTTTTCCAGAGTAGAGTCAGGCGACTCTCTGTGATCTCACATGTTCACTAAACTTTATAAGTAATTATTCAATGCAAACATAAAAAAATAAGTAACAACAGTGCACAATCACAAGCTTTACATTAAAAAGACAACTTGAAAACAATTGACTTATCTATTTCTAACAAAGCAGAACATGTTGGAAAGAATGTTGACTTTTACACCTGTGACAGAGGTGATCAGCTGTGACAGGTGATCAGCTGACAGAGGTGATCAGCTGTGACAGGTGATCAGCTGACAGAGGTGATCAGCTGTGACAGGTGATCATCTAACAGAGGTGATCAGCTGTGACAGAGGTGATCAGCTGCGCTGTTGAGCACATTAATCGGTGCTGTTAGTAGTTAACATTTTTAAACACACAAATATTGAAAATATGAATGATGTAATATTATTATTTTTGTGGCTCAGGGATGGCGGCGCCTTACCGCCCTCTATTGGTTGTTGCCATGAAACGCTCACACCATAGCTCAAACAGGACTACGCATAATAAATGTTTTTCTTTCAGTCGAACATACATGTACATTATTCATACATGTTGTGTTACATATCACGAAAGAGGACTGGTCTCGTGCGTGTTTTACGCTCAAAGAGCTACATTCAAGTTTATTATAGAGGTGAGTCGACGTGAACGTATCGTTCAATTTGGACTAATCTTTTATATGACTCGGGAGTAATAGTAGTCTCAGTGAGTGATTCGTTCATTTTCATGTTGTACGTCCCCTCGCCACAAGACAGCCGTATGGCCGCTCAGGCTGTGTGAGGAGCCGTAAGAGCGACATTTCGTTCATTTGTCACGTTTACATCGGCTACAAGAGGGCTACAGCGCTGCACTAGCGGATGAACCAAATGAACGAAATGACTCAAAAAAAAAAAGATTTGTTCATGTTACCGTCCAAGAGTCAGAGATCCGATTCAGTCAAAACACTCGAACTTCCCAACACCAGTAGTTGACGCTTGACGATTAAGTCTTCCCGCCACTAAGTGGCGCATTACCGGAAAACGTACCAAAACGTCGTTGTTGTTGTGCTGGGGTCTTTCCGCTTCGTACAGCGAGGAGCTAATGCTACATTCAATGTGCTGCTAAACCTTTTTATCATAAAAATACTTCCATTTAGTGAATGTGCAGACATCTCTTAAAGCGGTAGGTCGGAAACGAGCTGTGATAATATGTCTGAGAGAGATATGTTAGCATTAGCTAAGGTTAGCTCAGTTAGTTCATACACAGCCAGCTTCTCTGAGGGTTTGGAGTTAGTTTACTAACCTAAATGTTGCTGAGTGGGAAAGATTTAGACATTCAGTGTGAGCATTTAACGAATAAATCACTGAAATGTTCCATTGCTGTTCAGTTGTGCTGTTGTAGCTTGTGTTGTAGCTTGTGATGAAGCTTGTGTGTGTGTGTGTGTGTGTGTGTGTGTGTGTGTGTGTGTGTGTGTGTGTCTGCAGGGAACACACACTCTGACGGGCAGCATGTCGCTGTACGATGACCTCGGCGTGGGTGCCAGTGACACCAAGACTGAGGGCTGGTCCAAGAACTTCAAGCTGCTGCAGTCCCAGCTGAAGGTGAAGAAGGCGGCTCTGACCCAGGCCAAGGTAAGCACACGCAGGGCATGTATGAGGCACTGTGAAAGATGCCCGAGTTATGCATATTCAGTGATTTATTATGTGTGTGTGTGTGTGTGTGTGTGTGTGTATGTGTGTGTGTGTGTGTGTGTGTGTGTAGACCCAGCGGATGAAGCAGACCACTGTGTTGGCGCCGGTCATTGATCTAAAGAGAGGAGGCTCCAGTGATGAGAGGCAGATCGCAGACACTCCTCCACACGCTGCTGCCGGACTCAAGGTCTGTCTGAACCAGTGAACGTGCTGAAAACCAGCGCAAATATCTGAATGCTATCTCTTAATATCTGGACTTGTCCTGTGTGTGTGTGTGTGTGTGTGTGTGTGTGTGTGTGTGTGTGTGTGTGTTTAGGATGCTGTGCCAAGCGGGTTCTCCTCCGGCGATGTGCTGATCCCGTTGGCAGACGAGTACGATCCGATGTTCCCCAACGACTATGAGAAGGTGGTGAAGAGACACCGAGAAGAGCGACAGCGCCAGAGGGAGCAGGAGCGGCAGAAGGAGATCGAGGAGAGGGAAAAGTACTGCCATGCTCGTTCACTCTGCTCACTCAGCATCTCAGACAGATCTGCTCTTCTACTTAAATAACAACACGACGGACTCCTGTTTAAGTCTTGAACCTGTTGTGTTGCAGGAAGAGAAAAGACAGGCACGATGCCGGAGCTCCGAGCGGTTTCTCACGTTTCCCCACGACAGAGGGCGAGTCGGACGAGGAGGAGGACTACGAGAAAGAGCGGAGGAAACGGAGTGAGTATTTTACTCCGCGTGGCTACCAAAGAGAGTTCAGACTTCAATCATTCCTGCCTTGAGTCAGATTTTAAAACCTGAAGGCTAACTTTGCACGAATCTCTGAGTCATCGTTTGTCGTATTCTGTTGAGTGTTGTCTACTTTCAGGAAAGAGATATATTTTAGATTTCAAACATGTCATCATGTTTCAACCCAAACAAAAAACAAACTTTTCTAACGTGATGCATCTTCTGTGCCTCTCTCTGTCCCTCTCTCTCTTCCAGGTATGGGTGGAGCGGCTATCGCACCTCCGTCTTCGCTTGTGGACAGTAAGTTATGTGAAACTATGAAACGACAACAGAATACAGACACAGTAATAACAGCAGAAAAAGAAGAGGGTCTCTTTGCTGGTCCCTCGTCTACATATATCTGCATTCATATTACAGAGCTTAGTTTCATGGTAATCCTGTAGTGTAGTGTAGTGTAGTGACACAGTGATGACCACAGGGACCAGCAGAGGGCAGCATCCTGCATGTCAACACTGGTTGTGTTTTTTACTTTTCAGGCTCGTCTTCGTTCTCCTACGAGGATGAAGGTCGTCCTTCTCGAGGCTCTAAGGCCGCCATTCCTCCACCTATGTATGAGGACTCAGACCGACCACGTTCACCACCCGGACCAACCAGCTCCTTCCTGGCCAACATGGGGTGGGACACACACACATACATTCACACTTAATGAATAACTTTACTCCTGGTAGAGTATTGTGATGATTTGAATGTGAGATGGTAAATTGAAGATTTTTTCTTGCCGTCTGCTCCCACAGTGGTACGGTGGCCCATAAGATCATGCAGAAGTACGGCTTCAAAGAAGGCCAGGGCCTGGGGAAGCACGAGCAGGGCCTCAGCACGGCGCTGTCTGTGGAGAAGACCAGCAAGAGAGGCGGAAAGATCATCATCGGCGACGCGGCAGAAAAACGTATGTTTGTGTTTTTATCTGTTTTATTATTGTTTTTTGCTGCAAACTCTCCTGATCAGCGCTTTACACGCTGCACTCTGTGTTTCATTGTCTACTCTGCTTTCCTTCAAGTCTAGCGGTCATCTGCATGAAGACACATTTGCTCGTGTCGTCCCCGGAGCTTCAGTCTGTCTTTTGTCTGTGCCGGCTGAAGCTGTCGCTCTCACTTCTGATCATTCATGTGTATTTGAGCTCTGTCATTCCACGATCAGTTACTATGACTTTGTTTGCATGTCTCTGTTCTTTTTCATTTGGTGTGTGTGTTTGTGTTTGTTTGTGTGTGTGAATGAGCAGCAGGGTCCAGCCAGTCAGCTGCTGCTGAGACTTCAGCCGGAGGCTTTGCAGGTCGGCCTCCACTCCCATTTTCTCTCACCCATTACACACAGCATCATGTCAAGATTGTCTTTTATTTTATAAGTGTGTGTGTGTGTGTGTTTGCATGTGTTTTATCCATATGTGTGTTTATCTATTGTCACACGCAGTTCCCACATGGGAAGCAGCAATGCCTTGTGTTGCTCCAAAAAAGTTCTGTATTGTGATATGATAACACATCAATGAGTCAAACGGTTTGCATGGTTTTCTGTTGGATGTGTGCTGCTAACACGCACGCACGCACGCACACACACACACACACACACACACACACACACACACACACACACACACACTAGCACTGCAGTCGTTGCTCTTCTTTGAATCTGGTCTCTTCTCTAACAGCTCTGCTTCTAATTTGGACTCGCCTGCGCTTCATGTTTGTTCCGCTAACTCCTAGTTGATGATGAAATTAAGCAAAATCAACAATACATATTTAGCCTAGGCAGTCGTAAACATTGCTTCCACTTAGTTCATCAGTGCTCACTGTTGTCAGAGTTGTCAAAGTCACCTGAGCTCTGGTGTGGACGACGGCCATTGGAGCCACATCAGGCTGAGTGTGAATTGCTCGGGACAGCATTGGAGGACTGGTAGGGGGATAAGTGGTGTCTGAGGCCTCCTTTCTGTTAAGTCATCGTTTCTCTACGTTTACATAGATGGATATGAAAATGACAACTCGCTGTTGTACAGTCTGTTGTACGTGCAGGACTTTTTCCTGGCCAGGTAGAGTAACTATCTGGGTTCATCACTGGTTGTATAGTCTGGCACACACCCTCCAAAATTAGCATATAGACGGTGAGAGTGGCACCCGTCTTCTCATTTAACTCTAACTTTTGCTTAAAGGACTAGAATCCACACGTTCCTAAAGTTTTTATGTGTCACCAGCAATGGAAAAACATGAGAACAGGTTGTTTAAAGGCGCCCACTGTGAGCTCAGAGGCAAAACATAAACCAGATGAAATGGAAGGAGATTTTCTTTTGGCTGAAATTGGTCAGTTTCATCCTGGCTACTAGATATCATGGTTGGATGTCAAGTGTTCAGATCAGAGTTTAGCTGAGGATACAGTCACTCTTAGATATTCTCTCCCTGTTCTCAAACAGGAGTAGAGACCAGGACACCAGGGAGCGCCTGAGGAGCTCTCAGTGTCAGAGTTTAACTAGCTGACATTTTTTATGTAACTTTCAGGGTTCCTTTGAGCACGTTTCCTGCTCTTTAAGGTGTACTGTGTTGCATTTGAGTTGACCTTTTAGTGTTTTTCTCAGCAGCACGTACAACACAATAAAACCAGTGTGACGAAAATGACCAGACGTGACGCAAAAAAGATATCGCATCAGCTCAGCAAACACTGAACAGTGTTTTTTTTTTTGTAACAGCTTTCGGACAAAAGATTTACCTTGTTTCATTTATCACGCGTGTTGAATCGAACTCGATACAACGCGATAAAAACTTACTGCGTCACATTGTTGTCGGTTGCTCCATCCAGCTCACCACCAGCAGACAGAACATTGACCTTTTGCTTCTGTTTTCCGTCCGACCAGCGGACTCTACCAAAAAGTCGGAGGCCAACCCGCTCACAGAGATCCTCAAAAACCCGACCAAGGTGGTCCTACTGAGGGTATGCGTGTTTTTATGTGTCACTATCATGGAATAACATAAACTGTACATTGTGTGTCCCCATTTTACCAAATATACAATAAACCAGACTTCATTATCTTCTCTTCTGTCGTCCCAATGTGTGTGTTTGTCTTGTAGAACATGGTGGGCCCAGGCGAGGTGGATGAGGACCTGGAAGGGGAGACGAAAGAAGAGTGCGAGAAATACGGCAAAGTGGTTAAATGTGTCATCTTTGAGGTGAGGGGAGAGGACTACAAAGTGAAATGAACGTATCGATCAAACGGGACAACCACAGAAACGCTTCTTTTTCCCCCCCTTCTCAGATCGCGGAGGTGTTGGATGATGAAGCCGTCAGAATATTTCTGGAGTTTGAGAGGGTGGAGTCCGCCATCAAAGGTCAGTGTTTAGTTAGTTGGACGTTTCAGGCAGTTCCACTCATTGGACACAGCAGGTAAAATGATCACCAAAATCTTATGTGGTGGCAGATTTGCCTCTACGAGATCATAGAGTAGGCCGTGTTGCCTCAAAATAGAGTGTCACAGGAGCTCTTGTAGCTCACAAAAGAATCTAGACCTTTGTTGACAACTCCAACACCGTCAACTTCCTTGTTTCTGTCCTGTTCTCACGGGGTCATTGAGTGTGCCTGGAAGAGCACACTATATACTATTTACCGGGCTTATTATTCTGCTATTTCTTGCGTGTCGTTTTTCGGTTCACTACTCCCGCAGTTTTGGTCGCACATGCACACGAAGGGTTTCATCGAACGGTTTTCAAATTATTCGACAAAAACACAGTAAAAAAAAAAAAAACAGTGTTACCTTATGGAGTGTGTGTCGAAACATAAATTTGTAAACTTCTCTCGAGGCTGCAAATTTCACTCTACAGAAATTATTTCTACATAGAAACGTAGGAAATTTTGTCTTTTCACTCACATTAATCTACTGAAGCTGTCAGACTTACGCTTTTGGCTGGAGACGCACTGATGCGCCAGCAACACCGACCCACCGTGTTAAAAAGGAGGGAAAATTAAGGTACCAGTATCTTTCCATCGCTCTAAAAGTCTCATTCCTTAACGTAAGACACATAGAATATATATCTAGACATTCAGAAAGAGCTCAGGATGCTCACAGTGAAGCCGCTTCAATGATAGGATGTACGGCTTCTTGTTCGTACGGTACTTTTAGACGTTTTTCTCTCTCTCAGCGGTGTCACATGTCACAGGAGCTGCTGCAGTTTCTTGCTCTGCTCTGATTGGTGGGCTCCATCTGGCTGACAAACAGACAGATACACACACACACACACACACACACACACACACACACACACACACAGAAAAGACAAAAGGCTTTCAAAATAAGACTCTCTTCAAAATAAAAGACTTTGTAAAACTCCCTCCTTAACAGACACAAGAACACACACACACTGACAGCTATTCAATATATGGGGACGACGAGGCGGAGTCAGGCATACTCAACATTTCTTTCGAGTTTTCTAGTTTATATTGAAATCTAACTATTTCCATATGCAAACAGCTGCTTCGTTTGTTTTACCGATGGATCAACTTTTATGTAAAACATTGTATAATCGCTCTAATAATGCGGTAATGCGCAAAAGTGTGTCCCATTCTAAATGAGTTGGCCCAGATCAGAAACAAGGTGAGACTCGACTCCCTGTGGTGTTACATCACAAGTGGCCCAGCAACCCAGCCTGCTCTCCCAGCGGCACGGCACTTACATCACGGGTGCCAGAAAGCAGAGCAGACACTCAGAGAGCCGCAGTCAGATGATGATGATGAAACATTTGATTGTCTCTCTGAGTTCACACAGGAGCATGATGGATACGACCACCATACAGCTAAAATGGTAAATGGACTGTACTTATATAGCGCCTTTCTAGTCTTCCGACCACTCAAAGCACTCTACACTACATATTTCATTCACCCCATTCACACACTGATGGCATTGGCTACCATGCAAGGTGCCAACTGCTCATCAGTTTGCGGGTCTAACCATTCATACACATTCACACACCGATGGCACAGCCTTCGGGAGCAATTTGGGGTTCAGTGTCTTGCCCAAGGACACTTCGACATGCAGACTGGAGGGGATCGAACCGCCGATCATCTGATTAGTAGGCGACCTGCTCCAACTCCTGGATATTTATACAAAAAGCAGTTTGTGTCATTACTTTGACATTTTGGGGAAGTCTGCTTCTTCGCTTTCTTCCTGAGAGTTAAATTAGTACCACAATTGCCAGTTAGCTTAGCATAAAGGCTGCAATAATTAGGAAACAGTGAGCCTAGCTCTGTCCAAACCACAACGCTGAAAGAATCTGCCCATTTAGAGCTGACCGATGCACACGTTATACCTCATTTGCTTCATGTAAAAACGTCACATTACATGCCAGAGCTGGACTAATTCTTAGTCATGCATTGACTTGGAAGAGTTTCCGCTGGCTGCTCCTGGCTTCATATTTAGTGAAGACATGAGACTGTTAGTGGTCATGAGCTTTGGGTAGTGACAGAAAGGTACAAGCTGACCAAAATAAGCTTTGTCGGCAGGGTGGCTGGGCTCTAGATAAGGTGAGGGGCTCGGACACCCAGAGGGAGTTGGGAGAAGAGCTGCTGCTCCTTTGCATAGAAAGGAGGCAGCTGAGGTGGTACGGGTTTCTGATTGCGATGCCCTCTGTGCGATTTCCGTGTTTGTGGAGACCCCAGGGCAGGCCTAGAACCCGCTGGAGGGACTACATAGCCCGTCTGAGCGAAGAACTCCTCGAGATCCCCCAGGAGGAGCTGGAAGGCGTTGCTAAGGAGAGGCATGTGTGGATCACCCTGCTAACACTGCTGTCATGGTTACCCAACCCAGTAAAATCAGAAGGAAATGGATGGATGAGAAGAGATCACCTCATCTTACCAAGAAACATATCTGAAAATAATACATCGTGCTGTCTCCACACACATACTGCATGGGATCCAGGATGTGATTAGATTTGCAGCTGAACAATGTTGCCTATCTAATCACTGCAACATTGTACATCCAGTGTCAGCACACTGGAGATGATGGACACGAATGAGTACTGCATGAAACATGCTGACTGAGGCACAAGTTAAAGGAGTATGGATTGGACCAAGCAGCCAAACAGGACAAACGTAAACGGTGTGAACAGGCTTTGTGTGTGTGTGTGTGCGTGTGTGCGTGTGTGCGTGTGTGCGTGTGTGCGCGTGTGCGCGTGTGTGTGCGCGTGCGTGCGCGTGCGTGCGTGTGCGTGCGTGTGTGTGTGCGCGCGTGTGTGTGTGCGCGCGCGTGTGTGCGTGTGTGTGTGTGTGTGGTTACGTGTGGTTACTGCGTGTCGGCACACACAGGCGACAATCTGGGAAACGACACCAATGTCCTTTTTCTCAGGAGTGCGAGAGCCAAAGCAAAGCTGTTTATCTTTCTAAGAGCTTTTATCACTGGAACTTTAGGTGAACTGTTAGCATCACTCAGCTGCTTGCCACAACAGTTTGTCCCACACAAATCACATAATTTCTGTCTGGAACAAGAGGCCGCCGCCTTTTTGAAGTTCAAAGAAAGTGCACACTGAATGACTGATGTGACATCACAGCAGCTCGGGCTGCGCTGACGCTACAGAACGACATCAAACGAACGAGAGACGAAGCCTTTCACTGAGTATTGTTCCACTATCCAACAACCACACGTCCCAGAGAACACAGGATCTCTGCACACAAACAGGAAACACAAGCTCAGATAAATATAAGCGCCGTATTGTACAATGTCTAACCCTGTGTCATGTGTGAGCTCTGACCCTGGTGTTGAAAGCTTTATCTATCGGGTACAGTCTGACCTCAACTGTCTCTCTCTCCTGCAGCCGTGGTGGATCTGAACGGACGTTATTTCGGCGGGCGAGTCGTCAAGGCCTGCTTCTACAATCTAGACAAGTTTCGGGTTTTGGACCTCGGCGAGCAGGTCTGATGTCTCCAGATGCTGTGAACACCTCCTCACCTGTACATAATAAACCTTTTTTTTTTTATATATTTCCTGAAGCAGTGAAGGGTCTGTATGTAGTCATGAGTCCATCTTGTCGATTATTGGTTGTTCACCTTGTTACCTTCATGTCAAAACAAAATAAACGGTCTAAACTATGTTGTTTACTTGTTTTTTTGTGTCTGGTTTTTAACATTTGGATCTCTAGATAATTATGAAATGAAATTAGAAATGAGCCTAGTCATGCTGACTGGACTGCACTCGTTTTTGTATATCATGATCAGAATTTGCATATATTTCACCATGGTTGCATCATATTTCATAATGGCAACATTTTTTTTTTTTTTCAGCAAAATCATGAGATGAACTGAAACATACACACATCCTGTTATGAAGCAGCTCCTAATACCCTTGAAGCCTAGTTTCTCTCTGAATTTTGTCTGACATAACTCTGGTTCCTCA
Source organism: Larimichthys crocea (assembly GCF_000972845.2). Classification (NCBI taxonomy): domain Eukaryota; kingdom Metazoa; phylum Chordata; class Actinopteri; family Sciaenidae; genus Larimichthys; species Larimichthys crocea. The sequence goes on from NC_040013.1 coordinate 25,405,136, forward strand.
GTAGTGTTAACACATCCTCAGGGTGCCATAGTCTTTATTTAGCCCTGATGGATTATGGGAAGGGGACTGGGACGGTGAACGCAGCCTCAGCCTCATTCAGAAGCCCTGGAGGTTCTTCTGCAAAACGTCAGAGGGAAGGATCCCACTGGAGCAGGTTTAGTTCAGATCGGGGAAACAGGTTGGATGGAAACACAGAAACGAGAAGAGAGAGACTTGTTTGAGAGATTTTATTCCTTTACTCATACTGCAGGTTTGTAGGAGTGAAAGGTCAAGTATATAGATGAAACTGAGAAATAAAGACAGACTGTGGAAGGACTAAAACATCCTGCTTGTTGAGGTGCCCTGGTGGAGCATCTGGTAGCATGCATACCACACCAAGGCCGAGTCCTTTCTGCACTGACCTGAGATTGGGTCAAGTTCTGGCCCTTGCCCTGCTGCATATTATATCATGTCAGGGCAGAAGCACAGATAAAAGTACCTTTGGTTTGAAAAGCTGAAAATTACAAAATAAAATGCAGCCGTGTTTCAACACAGGGAGGAAAAAAAACCATTGAACTTCATGTGGTTTTGAATGTGACACAATACATGCTGGCCACGCTGTGGTGTATGTGTTTATATGTAGGAACCAGGCATGACACTGATGGTCAGAGCGTGTCTTGAACGTGCATATCAGAGTTAGACTGACCAGTAAGTAAATAATCATAAGATAATGATGTAACATAAAGTAGTGAGAAACTCCTTAGTATGATGCACCACTTTAAGTTAATCATGAACCACTCATAAAAGGAGATTCAAGATTCAAGATCTCTTTATTGTCATTTCACAGCACTGTAAAACAAAATTACAAACAAAAACTCACAGATTAAAAGAAAGTGGTCAGTATGACTGATTTACATATTAATGAACTGATCACCTAATGATTTATTAATGTAGTAACACAGTCGTCCATTCATCCACCTCCACAATTCATCATCAGTTACCAAGTCATTCCTCGTTCACTAATTTCTTCATTAATGAATCATTAGCTACTCTATAAAATCTGATGAAGAATTACTCTTCAACTAATGCTTCACTAGCAGTAAGTTCCTCATTTGTTTCTCGGTTGGTTCCCCACATAAGTCATATTCATTCAACTTAGTATCACTCTATAACTGCAGAGCTTCTTTGGCTCACCAGTGGAGCATTAGAAGGTTTTCAAGTCAACATCCCGACGGAAAAGCAGTTATATATTATATATATATAATATATTAAATTATATATATACGATATTATATATATATATATATAATCTATGTCTAGTTCCATTTTTGCTTTTTACTTCATTTAACATTTTGAGCCTTTGTTATTACTGTAGGTTTCCACTCAATGAAGCCATAGCTTGACCCTGTAATCTCCTGCATCTCCAGCATGTAACTAAATATTCTCTTAAATTTAATGTTAAAAATCAGGCTAGTTGTGTTGAATGGGCTCCAGTCCCACAGTTTAAGGACCTCTGTTCTGGTGGAACTGCTAACAGCTCATAGACATCTGAAACATGGCACGTGCTTGTTGTAACAAATATTGTTATTAAGTTATATCATATATCTTATAGCAAACCTATAAACTGTATATTTTCTATATTCTGTTAAAAAGGCAACGAACAAAGCACGAGTGAACCACTTCGTTTTCAGAGAGACGTCAGTCAGAATAAGTTTTATTACAGACTTCAGACTTGATCAAGTGTTTTCCTCACAAACGTTATTTTAATTACCTCAACCAAGACAGACATGAAGTTCATCCTCCTGAGACAAAGCACAATATAAATCACTGTCAGACTCAGCATTATTAAGATGATACATTTTGTTCCCCTTACTTCTAAGAAAACAATGAGACATAAGAGTGAAATAACAAAAGCCTCTGTTGAGTCAACAGCAGCTTTTATCCAGCGGTCATGTTTTTCTTCTGAGAAAAGTGTGAGTGTTACTCTGAATTGAAGGTGATAATCTTATCCTCTAAAAACCCACAGACTGCATCCATGTTTCTATAAACTCTATCTTTCCTGCAAAAGCAAAGTTTAAAAAGTGTTTCTCTATCAGGACAAACAAGTGACCCAAACCAAAGTTTGCTTTCACAACCACGGTTTCTCCACTTTCAGTTCAGACTGTGACACGACATCTGAAAAAAGATCATGACCTTGTACTTGTAAGTTTTGTAAGTTTTTGTCTCACAGCTGCCCTTTGTCGCATGATCAACAGGAAAGAGTTTGTCACTCTGATGAAACTACATGAAAGAAACAGGATATCAGTCGGAGAGCCATAAAAAGGTTTTTTTTTGGGACTTGAGAGGGTTTTCAAGTCAAGACAAAAATCATGTAATCTATGTCTAGTTTATTGTTTTCTTTATCATTATTGAGTGTTCTGTGTTCTGAGTCAATATATGTAATTATTCTCACAAATTTAATATTAGAAATCAGCTTAGTCATGTTGAAGTGCTTAGTCATGGGCTTTCAGCTCCAATACATGAAAGATTTCTTCATTGTGTAAAGGTATACATACTTTCTATCAACATTATAAATTAAACTTGCAAACATCCTGCCTTGGAGCAGCCACTAATACCCATGATTCCTTAATCAAAAAACGCCTTAAAGAATGCGTTTTTTGGCGGGAGACTGGATGGAGGTCAGCGTGCTTATGAAGTACACAGAGTACAAACTGTGGCAACTGAGGAAATTCACCGCAGTGTAAAAAGTTGATGAACCACAGTCGTTGCATAAGGATTTAGAATTGCATCATTTTTTAATTTTTTTTACAGTGCAGTCACAGATAACAGTAAGTCCTCACACTGTAAGAAACACTATATTACTCCCGTAGACAGAAATATAAGGTACTAATAGTTTAATGAGTAGATCTATAATAATAAAGAGGTTACAGATAATGAATATCAATAATAAGAAGTGAGTGCAGACTCAGTACTGAGCAACATAGATGCACTTAAAGTCACTATAAAAGATGTGTTTCATTAGAATTCACTGAATGTCAAAAAGCTTTTAAACTTATAAATGAAAAAATATTGCATGGTAATTGTGTGTGTGTGTGTGTGTGTGTGTGTGTGTGCGTGTGCGCACGTCTCCTTCGATACTTTCCTAGTTCGTAGGCTGCTGCCAGGGTGAAACTGTACACCAGCAGAAACTCAATGTTATATTTAGTCTCTGCTCAGATAGGTTTAAGCTTGAAACGTTTTAAATATACAATCATAAATAATAACATGATCAAATAAAATCATGATTTTTAAGATAAACTCCTCTGAAGTGGAGTATATATCTTATAGATTTTATATATTTCTTATATATATATAGATAGGGTTGAATTTTTCTTTATTACAGGAGGTTATAAAAGCTCCCCAGGTCCCTCAGCTATCACTCAAACACTGAGTTTATTTGACATGAATTCATCAGGGCAGTCTGGCTCTCCTCCAGCACCCCCCTTCAAACCTTCTTTGTCATCTTCTCTTCTTACACATCTGTATTAAAACTTGTGGTCAATGTGAGATTCTTGATGTGACTAAATATATACTGTAATGAGCGTGCCCACTATGACTCAGTGGCATAACTCCAATAAGAATGTGGCTGTGAGAGACTGCACGTTTCAGGTTTTATCTCAAACCACAGAGGAGCTTCTGTTCGAGCCTGAGGCAGAGGAGAGAGTGATGAGATGTTTCAAAACCTAAATTAAACCTCATCCAAACAAACGAGGGTATGAAGGCAAATCAATTATTAAACGCTCTTTTGCAACATAGTGAGACATTAAATAATATTAAACTTTATTGACCCCCAGGGGGAATTCACATGTTACAGCGATACAGGGAGCTGTGTCAGTAAACGTGCCTGAACAGGAAGGAAACAGATAAAGAAGATACCTCTGCAAGGATGTATAAAACTACAACAAGCAACAAATTAAAAAATATATATAGAGAGAGTAATAGAAATGTAACACAGTGACGCACAGTGTTAATACAGTGCACCACAGGGGGGCGCTTGTGTGTGTGTCTATGCTGGTCAATGTGAGGCTGGCTCAGTGCGTGTTTGTGTTTCGTCACCACAGTCACGTTGTTTCCCGGCCGGCCGGGCGGAGTTAAATAGCGGATGTGTGTGGAGGACCGGCATATTAACCCCGGCTCAGCGCGCTCTGTACACATTGTGAACAGTCTAATTCCTGAACTGAACGGAGGAGGAGGCTTCTGCTGCAAACAACCACCGCCTCCTGTGTGTGTTTTTTACCGGATTAAAGCGACTCGGTTCTCGTGTCACGGCGCGGCTCTTCAGTCCCTAAAGGAATGCCCAGAGAGCTGACCCAGAACAGGATCCAAAAGATCTGGATTCCCACCAAAGATGGCAAGCCGGCGCCCCGCAGAGGTAAAAGCCTGTAAAATAACTATCATTTTAATTTATAGTGAGTCCTCTTACACTCACTACAGTATTAGTACAGTATTAGTACAGTATTAGTACAGTACTTTGTGTTTTACATGTGTCATGGCAGTGCGCGGCTCCATTCATCTCTCACGGCTATGACGTGACGTGCGTGCCGGTGCTACAGAGCTCGTAGCATCCCTCGACTACTTTTCCTTCCTTAATACAACATTTAACAAAGTATGAACGATAAATTTAAGTTATTTTGATATTTTTTGATAAATTTTGAGTTATTTAACACTCATATTTTTGTACTGTTTCCGATAGAGTTTGCTACATGAGCTACAGTCGCGTGCGCCTCTCCTCCTACGCAGGTGTGCTGACGTCGTTTTATTGATTGGTGTTCTCCATCAGCACGCGCGGCACGTCACGCCGCTCCGGTCGCCATGGTTACCACAGTGCTTTTTGGGGGGTACCGTCTCCTATTGGTCAGCCGGCACCCGCGTGCGCATGGCGCGACCCGGCTGCTGGCTCGTTTTCTGTCTTCACAGCACAGAGAGAGCACAAAGGACGAGATTACTGATGAATAATACACATAAAGTCACTTTAATGTCACCGAGAAGTCTTCTGCTTTAGTTTAATTTGCTTTTGAAGATTTCTAAAGCCGTTGTTAAGAAAGAAAGAAGTCAAATATCTGCTCATTTAAACCAAGAAAAGGGAAAAATGAGACTAATTTCTTATTAATTAATGAGGTCTACTGAGAAATAGCAACTGTTTAACGAAGATGCAAGACAGAGAAAGGCTGAAATGTTAAGAGGTGTTCAGCTGCACATCTGGATTCACGCTGACCACTTAACTCTGCTGCTGCTCATTGATTATTGATGGGATGCTGTGCTTTACTGATCGATGAGGGTGGGGGGAGAGCACAGTTCATGATGGAGGACCGGCTTCCATAAAACATGTCCCTGAACGAGAGCTGCGAGGTGGGACGGGATGGGGATTGTGCAGCAGGTGAGCTGGATCAATCGGGGATAGATGAACCAGATATCTGAGGATGGACTTATAGACCGTGATCCGTTTTTCCGTTGAAGCAACGTGGCTCTTGTGTTATGGAAACAAGAATAGCAACGCGCTGAGAGGAAGTGTACATTAGGTCCTGTCGGGGTGTATTATCAGGCGATGACGATCACACCTGCAGGGATGCAGACTGGAAAAGAAGTCTGCAGATATACACGAGTGTTTACTGCTTCACTCAAACAATCTGCTGTAATTTATTCACATTTTTCACCTGCAGAATATATTTTCCATTTGAAATCAGCACCCTGTACTCCTCTCCTGCCTGCAGACTCACGTATGATATGATGTAAAATCTCCTCAGGGGTGGGGTTACAGTATATTTGGAGCTCATCTTGGCTCCGGTAAGCCAGTTCAGTGCACAGAAGTGGGTCAGTTCAGGCAGGCTGCAGCTCTCTGGCTGCAGCTCGGCTCGCTCTCAGGTTGCAGGGCACAACATGTTCACGATGTTAATTCTGACCTCGTTACAGTTTTGTAAACAGGCACCACTTTCATGACATACCTCCGCCATCTCTCTCTGCAGCATCTGGCGCCCCACACCTCGCCAACCCCCCCACGGTCATCGTGATGGTGGGTCTTCCGGCTCGGGGCAAGACGTACATATCCAAGAAGCTCACCCGATACCTCAACTGGATCGGCATGCCCACCAAAGGTACACGACACTTGCAAACACACACGTAAACTGCACCACAGTTTATACAGTAGCCTATCAGTTACAGGACAGCATGTCCTTGATGTGTTTTGGACAAACATTTCATACTTGTTGCTTCCTCCCTCTTTGTGTTGTAGTCTTTAATGTCGGCGAGTACCGCAGGGAGGCGGTCAAGAACTACAGCTCCTATGACTTCTTCAAGCCAGATAATGAGTGTGCTGTGAAAATCAGGCAGTAAGTTTGACACAAAAACACACAACTGGAGTCATCTACTGTGTGTGTTTTGATGCTTAAAGAACATCTCCACTGTCTTTAGGCAGTGTGCCTTAGCAGCCTTGAGGGATGTCAAGTCCTATCTGAAAGACGAGGGAGGCCAAGTAGCGGTGAGTTTCCCATCATGCATCATGTGCTTTCTGCGAACTTTGTCCCCATACGGGACATGACGATGAGCGTCACCGTCTTACGAAGCTGTTTCATGTTTCTTTCAGGTCTTCGACGCCACAAACACGACGAGAGAGAGGCGAGAGATGATCCTTACATTTGGCAATGAGAACGGCTTCAAGGTAAGCGTTACTATGGCAACACCGAGGAGTCCAAGCATGACCTTGTCGACACTGCAGAGACGTTGAACTGCTTTCTTTTTTTTTGTGCCCAGATCTTCTTCATCGAATCCGTGTGTGACGACCCCAACGTCATCGCGTCGAACATCATGGTGAGTAGCAAACATGGCATGCCGATGCGTCCCAGTGTTCTTGAATTAAACATGAAAAGATCATATCTCCCTGGAATCAGGCGTGTTGTTTGCCGTCTGACAATCTTCCCTCCCTGCGCAGGAAGTGAAGGTGTCCTGTCCAGACTACCGCGACTGCAACAAGACTGACGCCATGTTGGATTTCCAGAGGAGAATTGAATGCTACAAAACCAGCTACCAACCTCTGGACCCTGATCAGCATGACAGGTAAACGCCGAGCGTCCATTCTATCAGGACATCCAACACAAGCTCTGTCAGTGTTCGCTTACCTCATTCGCTCTTCCTACAGGGATCTTTCCTTCATCAAAGTGATAGACGTGGGTCGGCAATACCTCGTCAACCGGATCCAGGATCACATCCAGAGTAAGATCGTCTACTACCTGATGAACATCCACGTCCAGCCAAGAACCATCTACCTGTGTCGGCATGGAGAGACCACCGACAACCTGGAGGGACGGCTGGGAGGCGATGCCGGGCTGTCGCCGCGGGGCAAACAGGTACGAACAGCCGCAGGAGACGATGACAACAAGATGACAGGATTTTTAACATCAGTTTCAGGTGTTAAACCCTGTTCCTTCCCTGCTGTAGTTTTCTGTAGCCCTGGCTCAGTTTATGGAGGAGCAGCAGCTGAAGGATCTGAAGGTGTGGACCAGCCAGCTGTGCGGTACCATCCAGACTGCCGAACACCTGGGAGTCCCGTACGAACAGTGGAAGGCTCTCAATGAGATAGACGCTGTGAGTATCTTTCTAACACACACTGTGACCACTTCACGTGGCTGCATTTACTGTCGCTAAACTAAAAGTATTTTGCTTTGTGTGTGTTCTTTTCAGGGAGTGTGTGAAGAGATGACGTACGACGAGGTGAAGGAGAAATTCCCAGATGAGTTTGTGTTGAGAGACGAGGACAAATTCTACTACCGCTACCCTGCTGGAGAGGTACACACACTACCGGACACTGTCAAACTTAGCAAAGTCACAGTTTAAGACTAAGCCATTAACAACTCCACCCTTCTGATTGCAGTCCTACCAGGACCTGGTCCAGCGAGTGGAGCCGGTCATCATGGAGCTGGAGAGGCAAGAGAATGTCCTGGTTATCTGCCACCAGGCCGTCATGCGCTGCCTGCTGGCCTTCTTCCTCGATAAGAGTGCAGGTAGGTACTACAACTCCCACAAGCCCTCTGTTGTTGTAGCGTCTTAATAATAACAGACAGCTAACAGTCTTGATGCAACTGTGCTCATGCTCGGTTTGGTTGTTCCAGATGAGATGCCCTACCTGAAGTGTCCCCTCCACACAGTGCTGAAGCTCACCCCGGTCGCCTATGGGTGCAAAGTGGAGTCCATCTGTCTGAATGTGGAAGCAGTGAACACCCACAGAGACAGACCAGAGGTGACGCTCATCCCTATGTCACATCCTGTCTGACTATTGCAGCAGAAATGTTGCAAACAAAACAAAACTAACTGGATCTTGATGTTTCTCACCCTGCAGGAGGTGAAGAGAGGTCCCGGCACCTTGATCAGGAGGAACAGTGTGACTCCTCTGACCAGCCCCGAGTCAAACATCAAGAAGCCTCGCATCGATGACCTGGACGAGGCTCCCATCCAGGAGCTGCCCCCGTCTGTTGCCTCGCTGGCGCTCTGCAGCCCCTCACACATCCCTCTCGCCCTGGCTGGACAGGTAGGATTCTCATAAAACACACACAGAAAAACACAGTGTTTACAGTTAGAAGGACTCGACTGGAGAGTTTCTATGGTTTACATCAGGGTGGGGACAGGACGTCTCCTTCATCTGTTTCCTTTCTGACAGCCTTTCTGTACAGACTGCATGTGTCACGTTCGCTCACTTGTTTCCCGTCCTCTTTTCCTCTGCTGCCGTTTTCCACCTGTGCACCTTGCAGCACTGGCTGGGCAAAGTTTGCCTGTAAGTATTGGCTCACTTCACCATCTGTGGCTGTTTTTTCTTTTTGCTCCATTTAACCACCCCCTGCGCACTCTTCCTGTCGCCTGTGTCTTTTTTTACCCTTGTGTTCACTGCTGATGTTTCATTTCCCATACCCCGTTTATTTAACCGAGAACAGCAAAAAGAAAAAGTGTGTTTCTTCACACCTAAATCTCGTTTGAAGAACAAACAAACATACATATTCATATATACATATTTGCTTAGAAATTCAACGTAACGTCACATTTTTAGCTCTATTATCACATACTTCATAACATAAACTCCTGTTTTGTGTCAGGACATTCTGAGCACATACTTTAACAGTAATTATGCACTGTCTCAGGCTTGACTCATGGGAATGATACTTTATACAAAGGAGAAGCACTGCTTCCTCTCACATTTGCTCGTAAGAAATTCTCTTGTCACATTCCTGAGATTCCTTCCTTCTGACGTCTTCATTTTCGTCAACACAATCTGCTTGTTGTACTACGCTGACTCATGCTCACTGTCCCTGTTCTTGTCTCTGTGTTTTGCTTTATTTCTGGCCCGTCTTGTCCTGTCACTTAAAGACGAACTGTCCTCCAGTATCTCAAAGTGGTTTCCCTTTTAGTCTTTCAAAGGTAAACACACTGTAGATGCTTTGCAGTTGCTTCATAGTTTGACCACCAGCCACATCTGACACTACTACTGTACTGCAAGTGTGTTCTCATAAGCAGGGCGTGTTTGTGAAGATGTAAACTAGACCAAACCTTGAACTAACCAACCCACAGGCTCATTTAGTAAAGACACAACCTGAACGTGCTAAACCTAACTTTCTCTAGATGCGCCTGTTTTGTGATAATCAAGTTTGTTAACAATAAAACGATGGTTGCTTAGTTAGCATGCTAACACGCTGACAGCATTGTCAATATTAGCTTAATAACTAGCTAGCAGGCTCATTTAGCAAAGACACAAATGTAACAGGCGTACTCTAAATGTGTCTGTTAGTCTGTTAACAATATTCAATAAAAGACATAACTGTTAATTAACTTAATAACTAGCTAGCAGGCACATTTAGCCAAAATTCAAACGTGACATGGCAAAGCTAGCTTCCACTAGAAGTGCTTGTTTTGTTCATAGTCATAGTAAGCTAGTTAGTTAACATGCTTTTTTAATTTTTAGATTTTTAGAAGAGTTTCAAAAGAGCAGCCATCCACTGCAACCAAATGTCCTCCAAAATGGCCGCCAAATTGTGAATTGGGTTTGTAGCCTGTAGACAGCACACCGGACACCGTGGTGTGCTGCGTTAACTTCATTAACTACATGAGGGGAAATGGTATGTCTGCGCTAGTTTTACTGGCACAGTGGAAAAGTGTTGGTAAGAATGTTGGGTGTGGTGAGGATCTTGTCAGCTTCATTCATAATCACCTGAGGATTAACTCAGCGCGCGCACACACACACACACACACACACACACACACACACACACACAGAGTAAGCCGTAGCAACCTGTTCACACAGTCATGAACTCGCTGCTAGTTTTCACGCCCGCTAAAAATATAATAACATAGAGGAAAACGCGAGTGATGTAACTTTCACTACATTTAGCCGGGGGATACATATAACACTACTACTGTTTATGCAAGAGCGCTGTCTTTTGTTCTCTTGTTGATGTTGATGATCTAAAGTTTTAACGTTACTGTATTTTTTTGTGTTTTCAGAACCTGAGGAGAAGCTCATCCGGTCGCCGTGATGTCCTGCAGCCATGCCAGTGAAATTGCCCTGATGTGTCATACGGCTAAAAAAGCCAAAAAGTGGATCGCTGACAAGACTCACTGATATTTCACAAAGTCTGTTAAATGTAACAAATCAGTTCTGTAAATGCTGATCACTTTGTCAGCAGAGGACACAAGTTATTGTACCTTTTTTATTGTTGAAATGGTTATTTAATTGCTGTCCTATCAGATATTTATGTTCGAAGACATGTCACTTCGAAGCAAGACTCTTAAATCCCCTCTTTCTTGCTTTTGTCAGACATTTCCTCGCTCTGACTGATGAATCTGTGTGTTCTGATTTTTAACTTTTAACATTATGTGTTTCATTTGTTCAGACTGAAAGAGGAAAACTGTGACTCATTCCTGTTGCGTCTCACAGCTCAGACAACAGGCTCTCCAGGAAACCAGTTCCTTCTGGTTTATTTATTTGGAGAGGTCATGCTTCACGCCTGGATAAAACTTTCAGCTCATCCTGTTTTTAACGTACGGTTGCACTGTTTATGTAAAAGACGGAGATAGTATTTAGTTTACGTCGTAAACTCTTTGGCACTTCTTTGGAAGCACTGGCATTTTTCATGGTTTTCTTATAAAAATGAAGATGACACTACAGAATAAGCGATTGTTTTGCACAGTGGGGGGTGTTCGATTTTTGCGTCACTTTGTGTCTCGTGTCACATGACTTCACGGTAGTGGAGGTGATTTTTTTTTTTTTGCCGTAGAGTGCCTGTAGTGCTTGTTCTGCAAGCCCGAAGCTGCTTCTCTTGCCATTTATCTGGAACTGATTGCTCAAGGAGAGGCACCACGTTTCACCTAATAACTCCACATATCATGTCTGTATTTTATTTTCACCTTTATGAATATTTATTTTTCACCGTGTTTAGTTCCAGTGCTACAGTACCTGCTGATCATTTGACAGAGATCTCTTAACGGGAAACTTAATTTTCAAGTTTGTTTTCCTCAATTTCCCTTTTGCTGTCATTGTCCGCTACGCACAAATGTAAGCACCTATATTTTTATGATAACAATGCGTGCTGTTAATAATATCTTTGTAAATCTTAGTGTACATACAGTATAACTGGAGATGGATGGGAGATGACTTGGGAGTCTTTTCATGAGAATGTGTCAGTGTGTTGGGACTGAATGGAGAGCACGACCTTTGTTAACGTGTTTGCTTGAGATACTTGAAATCTGTTTTTTCTTTTGTAAAAAGATTGTTTTATTATATTCTTTATTTATTTTTATGTAGTTTCGAATGACTGCTTGGAGCAATAGTACCTTGTTTTAATCAGAGGACTATGCATGAGAGGACAGTATGTTGTACAGTTGATTTTTGCATCTGCTGGACCAATAAATGAACTCCAGGAAAAACATCCAGTTTGTTGTTTGCTCATTTACATAGTCAAACATTAATATTACGTCTGCTCTTTGTGTTTCCATTTATGGAGACAGTCTGCAGTGTACACAGTGTGCTCTGGCACCCCTGCTTTCACTATCTTACCCATTCACAAAACCCATGAGTCACAGCCTGAGTCGCATGCTGCTTATCAGAGAAATCGTGAGTGTGTTCAGGATATTGCATCAGAGTGGATAATAAAAGAGCTGTGTAATCAGGATTGAGCACGAAATGAGGTTATTGTAGAGATGATTAAAAAAATACTTTCAGGACGGAGTTCTTGCATAAGTTTTGGAATGAAACGTTTATCTACATTGTGTTTCTGAAAAGATAAAGTGCAGAACAATATGGCTGCCAACCACTGACAGTATAAAGAACAGAACAGAGCAGAGGTTTCTGAAGAGTTGTTTTGAAGCTCAGAGTGTGGTGGCTCAGGCTGCCGCCGTGTTGCCTGTCCTGCATCTTCTGCCTAATCAAAAAATGGGCAAAGACGTTGATCATTGGTGGACTTGAAGTGGGCCAAGTGAAGCCTGGGTACTTAAACAAGCCATCTGTAACAGCACCTACCTGCCAATCAAAATGGACATGCTGTTAATACATAACTTTAAGCTTTAATATAACCTGAACAGGTGAGTTGTATATAAATTCACCCTCAGTACAGTTGTCATGAATGAGGAAATTAGCTTTAGAGACCAACATGTTTATTTCTGCTGTGAAGTTGGACATTTAAACATGGGAACTTATGGAGACTGACTCACTTCTGGAGCCAGCCTCAAGTGGACATTTGAGGAACTGCAGTTTTGCTGCTCGCTGCTAACATGTTACAATTAATGAATTTAGTTTATTTATGAGTACGTATTTTACTGTTATATATATCATGTTTTTGCTGTATCATGTTCAGTTCCTCTCGTTTATAACAAAGCTAATTTCGCGACAATTGGTTCAGAGTTAAGCAAGTTACAGTTAGTCTGCAGTTAAGTCTGCTGCATCTCATATTGTGTACTAGCTATGATCTCTTGACCTCCCCAATATGGCGACCGTACAGACAATCAGACTGCAAACGCAGTATCTTAGCTCGAGTAAAAAAGTTAAGTAAGAACTGTTTGTAATATCAAACAAATATATCCGGATACATGTTTGTACTAGGTTTCACATGACTGTGTACCAGCACAACAGTGCTGTTGCTATGTTACTGCCTTTCTAGCATACTTCTGCTTTCATTAAATTATGAATATGAATTCATGAAGATTGAGAGTTCCTGGAAATTATTAGTCACAGACAAACCACCATATTTTAAGTTTTTGGAAGAGGATGGTTCCTCAGCTGGAACACTTAAGAATGTGAAATATAATATAACTGAGCATCTACCTGCTAGTGCCAAGATGTTGGTTTAATATTGTGCCATTCCATGGAATTTTAGTCTGAACCAATTCAGCCAGTTATCAGTTTAACACTTGGCTTGTGTGCACGCTGGCAAACACACTGTTGTGTTTACAGATAAAGCAGCTTGTTGAAACTTACCCCATGCTGTTAAAATGCAAAGGTGTTTGGTTACATTTCCACCACTTTCCATAAGTGGATGATTTGATACTTTTATTGCTTCCTGTTTTGGGAAACACTTTTTTCAAACGGCTGAGCGTTTCGCTCATCTGCTACTGCTGCAGACAAGGCTACTGCAAAAGTGGATGGTTTAGGTATATTATATTGTTTTTGCAAATGTCTGGAATTGCCAGTTAAGTCATGGTCCTTTAGAAGATGATTACAGATGATTATATATACATTTTTAAAAGATTTTAATTGGCAGTGGCTTTCCAAACTTGTTGTTTGAGGTTAAGCTTGATGCTAACCTATTATTGACATAAATAAGCGGAACATTCTAGTTGCTGTATACAGCAACATGCCACTTCCTCTCCTCCTCTCCCTGTCTCTCTCCTCACCTATACACACACACACACACACACACACACACACACACACACACACACACACACACACACACATAGGGACTTGCCAGTTGAATGTGGTATTTCCTCAAGTCTGAATCATGGGCATACTCAGTGTCTTGGCTAAGACAGATCATCATGTGGACACATTGGTTATGTGACTACAGTCAGGTTTACCACTTACTGCTCTGCCTCACATACACACACACACACACACACACACACACACACACACACACGGACATACACACAGACATACACAAAGATACACCCTTGTGTATGTGACTCCTGACAGGTTTGCCTTCTCCTCGTCCGTCACAACGTCACAGAAACTCTAAAAGCTACTTTGCATTTTAACTTTGCGTCATATCATGTTCCCATGGAGACACTTTACCTATTCAAGTGCTATTGTGAACATGCAGGATGTAGGATGCCTCACATGACATTGCAATATTTCCTCTTCTTGTTTCACTCTGAGATATGTAAAAAGTGACTCTAACTATGTGTGCTCATCCTAGAGTAAACTTGAATGTGGTCTGGTGTTGGTACCGGTGGTTATACTGGTGTAATCTCTGTGGGAGAGAGAAGTTGCTGTGTCAGGCACATGAACAGTACGCGGGCTTGTCAACAGGCAGTGCTAAGCCTGCAGCTTCACAAATAGCTGTCTAATTCTGTGCTGATGAAGGATTGTGTGTGCTCCCAATCACTCAGGTTAATGTTAGACAAAGAAAGTAATGGAGACCGGCCCAGTTCTGTGGGGTCCAGTCTTGGATCTTCCAGTACGTTCAATATCTACACACTGTTTATCAGATTGATTCAGCATCACCCGGTGACAGGACATCGTGTCTCACTCTATTTTTGCTGCTCCCTTATCATGACTCAGCAGCCCATCCTCCTCTACCTGCTTAACTCTTCCTTATTAGCCGGTCATGTGTCTCAGTCTCAGCTCAGAATAATCTTGGCTACGTATTCCCTTCACTTACAGACTACATGCATGCACAGCCATGCACACACTCCCAGACATAACCTCTGAGTTACTCACATTCACAGACAGTTTGCTGTGTCACCTGAACACCACACATATTATCCTTTATTCTTTATTTTGGTTCCCGTTAGCCCTACCAAAGTGGTAACCAGTCTTCTTAGAGTCAACACAAAAAATACAACAATAATAAGATTTAAGATCACATAATATCAATAAGACAATGCTTAATATCCAGTTTATTACACTCAAGTGTTTGGAACTTGACAGTGGGGCTAAGGTTGCAAACTACTGGCCTACATACATAGATATCTTTAACCTACAATGCGTCACTGCCAGTAAATGCATGTTTATGTCTTTATGACTGCTGCACATCAGCAATCACGTGTTCATAAAGTCTTTGTCAAACATGGCTGTTTTCCTGTGGAGACACAGTAACGTCACACATTCCTGTCAGGCTTGTGAGTGGAAGTTTACTAAGTCAAACCCCTGGAAAACTTCACCAGACTTATTCAATCAGACTATGATTCACCAGACCTGCTGCCCTCCAGAGACCCTCCTGCCCTGCTGGACCAAACTGGTTTGAGCTAGTAGAATTATGTTACAGTCTTTACAAACATGGTTGAAGTATAGTTGTTCTCATTCTTTTTCAAAAAAAAAAAAAAAAAAAAGTCATAGAATATTTCTTTCTTTAATATTATTTTTTTTTGTTGCCTAAATGGGCCACAGTCAAATTATAGCTAAGGATGGGGACTTTGTTGTTGAGTCTGATTGTCAAAAGGACATCGGATACCTAAACCTAAAAATCTAAAAATACAACAGGGAAAATCCAACATCACCTCCCTGCTCTGGTTTACAGTCCCAGAACTGTAAAAGTCTGTTATGTATACGAATATGAAGCAGTGTTCAAATGAAATAGTATACGTATATGCTCAAGTTGACCTTCAAAGAATGCATTACCTCCATTATTTGTGTGCTGGAGTGAAAACTCATCCCTCTTTCTTTGTGTAGAAGCCATTGATGGGGAGATTTTGGACTGAATGGACAGGATAAGTCATTCAGCAGGCCTTGAATGGAACAGAACAGATTAAATAGACTATGTGTTATCCCTGATTACACTAGTGCTGAAATAAAAGCCCTGTTACGTGATCCTCTGCATAGATCCAATATCGTTCCAAAAATTTTTATTAATGTTGTGAATTGTCCGAATGTTTGGTTTTGTGTCACACTGAGTTGAATGGATTATGGATTTAACAGCAGCAATGAGTTTATTATTATTTCATATCCAATACAAAATTGTAGCAAATGACAGCACATAGAAAAAGGAAATTGACAGTGTGAATATACATTTTGAATATAGGTTAAGAAATATTAAATATAATAAAACTAACAACCCCAAATGTAACATTAACATTATATTAAAATGTCCTTTGTCACTGTAAGAATACACTTAAAGTTGGCTTGTGTATTTGTAGACTACAGTATTTGTATTAGGCGACTAAATTAAATACTGAGATATGATAAAAGTGCTGAAAAATATAATGTATAATGGTGTGTGTTACCTCAAGCATGGTTCTCCTTCTCTGGGTTAAGGGTTAGGGTCCCTAACCCTGATTCTCTAAAACTTCAAACTGTTAAAACCTGGGCATAACTTCTTATACACACCTAATGCTCAAATATACACATTAGTGACATCACTTGGGTCATGCAGGAGGAGGTTTAGGAGGATGCTTTTTTCTGTACATTTTGAGATTACACCTCTGTAGAAGAATATCATTTATTTTTGGTATGAATTCCTTTATTGGATAATGTGTGGTGGAAACCAACAACAGGAAGGATATTGACATGAGGCGATAGATATATTCCTGGCTGGATTTGAAACCAGGATGCTGTGGTTACATGGGGAAAAAAGCTATTTTAAGGCAACAAACAACAATTATTAAGACGACTCATCGACAACAGGCATTAGTACATAAAAGAGACTGCTACTGATGTTGGCTTTCACAAACTGCAGCGGAAAGAGTGCAACAGATACTGTGCCATAGTGTCGATATCCAAGACCTGTTCCTGCAGGCTGCTAATCTCATCTAAATTAGTAGATACATCAGACTCAGGTGCCAGCTGCCTTGGCAGTCGATGCATTAACATCATTCCTCTTGCTCAAATAGACACTAGATTAGTCTCTGGACTGAAAAAGAGCTCAATCTCCCAAGGAGGACAATTGCCAGGATGGCTACAGAGTGCTCTTGATGTTACTGGACAACATTGACTTGCTTCCTGTTCGTTCCTGTCTCTAATTCCTCATCAAGTTATTGGGTTAGAGATAGCAGACTAATAGGATCATCCCTGGCTGCAGACACGACAACATTAGGACACGGGTGAAAGGAGTAGATGAGGCACAAGAGAAGATGGGGAAGAAAAGGAGGTAACAAAGAAAGTTAGAGAGGAAGTAAGAAGGGGAAAGATGTAAGGATAACAGAAAAAGTATATAGAGGAGGAAGTTAGAAATAAAAGAGGAGAGAATATGAAGTAAAAGGAGGAAAGAAAATTTTGAGGAAAAAGGTGCTATGAGTGGAAAAGATTGGATGAATTAACAAGTGGAAAGACTAGACGGCCAAAAAAAATGGCGTTCGTTCAGTGTGACCAAAGTCACGTCCACCTGAACATGCTGGCTCTTATACATTGCTCCTCCTTCAACCCCTCTCTTCATCTTTCTCCTCCTCTTTTTCTTTTCCCCTCCACATGAATAATTGAGAGAGTGATGTGTGAAGGCTCACGTAGTCCCAGCATGAGAGAGAGAGAGAGACAGAGAGAAAAAAACTAAGGCGGGGTAATACCCACTGGTGAGTGGGAGGGAGGGAATTAAAAGCAGAAGTGGGGATGAGAGACTGTTAGACACCCACATGTTGGGGCATCTGTTTCTTCCACTGTAGTGAAAGCAGTGAGAAACGATGATGAAACAATGTAGGGTTTCAAAATAGGATGGAGTCATTTATGTCAGCTTGCCAAAAGTTTATTTCCTCTACTGAGACCTCACCTCCAGGCTTTGTCTTTGTATTTAGTGACAAATTAGAACAACTGATGCTCAAAGTAAAACGGACAGGAACAGGAAATATGTTTTGTAACTAGCACACAATGTCATCATCATTTTTGAGCAACTATGGAAACACTGATCAGTATGAAAATTAATAGTTATGGCTAAAGAAGAATGCTCTGCAGGCAGGAATAATGCTGGTTAGAGTCATTTGGAAAGAATAATCTGGTTTGGTTTGGTAATCTAGATTGGTTAAAGTTTATGTATAACCACACACACTCTTCTCAGGACGGTCTGTGTGTCCAGGTCCTCTGTTACCATTGTTAAGTCCAGGCAACTTTTATAATTCTTCAGGAGGTTTGTCCCATATCTAACTTTAAATCAGTGCTACAGTTATTGACTTTTTGGCCACTGGGGGGCAGTGTGAATAAACTGTAAACACAACAGTGACATATTAAAGGTCCAGCGTGTAGGATTTAGTTGCACCTATTGGTGAAGTTGCAGATTGCAACCAAATGAATACTCTCCCAAAAACAAAAACAAAATTCATATTAAACGCAAAAGTCCATATCTCGATCAGTGTTTAGTGTGTCTCTTCTGGGCTACTGTAGAAAAATGGTGGCACAACATGACCGACTGCACGGAAGAGAACCCGCACTCACTGTAGATATATAGGACTCATTACAGGACAACGAAAACACAACAATTCTTATTTTCAGGTTATTATACACTAATGAAAACGTACTAAGAAATATTATGTCGGAGTGAAGAGTGCAACCTTCTTGACTGTTTAGCTAAATAGCTAAAAGTATGCTAATGGCTAAATGGTGGAAATATCCAGTTCTAACACTTCAAGTGGTTCCAGTATGAATTCATAAATACATTATTGTAATAACATTCAGTTTTAAAATCAATTTAAATGAAGATATCAGGAACATGATAGGGGGTGTCAATGAAAGGATACCAGAGTTCTTCTGATAGGGCTAAAAGCTGTGTAGCCACTGGCAATACTTTTCAGTGTTTTGTTTGCAGATGTTTCCCATCAAATATTTTACAGATAACAAAAGACGGCCGTTGCTCATGTGGAACTGATTCTGTGGAATCCATAATTGTCAGTAAAAAAAGGAACAGTATGATTTCTGATTTTCTGAAAGAAGGAAGTTGATTTTGCTAAGACCATAATAATTCACACATATTTTGGCTTTTGATTAGTTGTCTTGTTGAACAGACTGCAGGAACAGTGACTTTCACTTTTACTAATTTGTGGTGACTTTTACTTTGATGGGGCAAAGTGACAGATCCTCTTTCTGTGAACAGAGTACAGTTTTGTCTACTTAAGCTCAATTTTTGCTGTATTTTCATCCTAACACAGGATATAATGTTTTTCAAACAGCAAGTCACTGCCACTTCATACAGACTCTGGGTCAGTTACCCAAGCCAGCACCTGCATCTTTAATAGCTTATGTACATCTTTTAAAGTACATGGACTAACAGTGAACAAGCAGCAACCAGGACACCTCCTGCTGCTCGGACACATTTTCAACACATGGAATTCAAACAATCATTATTTCACACCAAGTTTGCATAGTCAAAAGTACAATTGGTGCTCACATGGCAAACATTCCACCGCCACTGGTGGTTTTTATATAAAACTACCGATAACCTAACCGTAACCTCCATGCGAAACTCTGCGTAAGGTTTCACATGCATGTATGTGTAGTGATGCGTACCACCTACTCTAAAAGGATCATTGGATTGTCTGGCCCACGAGGGAAAGTGTGTGTAGACTAAATGTGGCCAATAGGGTGTTTGGACAGAACTCAGTGTATGCTCAGCGAGAGGAAAAACACTGGAATGAACTAAATTTGCCTCCGCTGGTGACCCAGGCGGACACGCTCATGTTTTCTCAGTGCACTAAGAGTTCATTGATTCTGAGTGGCCCCCAGCTATTGTGTTTGCATGTGTGTGTGTGTGTGTGTGTGTGTGTGTGTGAGTGCATGAGGAGGCCAGGCCCATGGATTGTATGACATAAAAAACTTTATTTTCATTATTTATTCTGGCTGCCTGTCACTCCAACATCTCTCCACATTTGCATGTCTACGAGCCCTCTGTGTGTGTGTGTGATATTTTTAAACTTGAGTGAATTTTCCTACTGTGGAATTAATAAAGTGAATTATTTCATGTTGTTTTATATATCATTTTTCCAGCTTGAATTAAATGACATAAAGATCATAGTGCTCCAAACCTGCATGGTGCTTTTAGAGAAGAATGTAACCCTTCCTCTCACCCAACCTATAAGAAGAGGGTGCACCCTGGGGTGAGGCAGATTGTCTTATGTCACAGGTCCAACGCACCCATGGAGCCAGTCGTGCCACCCGTTCATTCTGTGTACTAACAAAGGCTTGCTGTTTACACTTCAGGCTTTCAGTTAATGATCTTACACAACTGCAACAAGAGGTTCAAGCGGTGCATCTTAGTCGAGGGGTCACTCTTATATTATTGGTACTGTATGCAAATGACCTCTGACCCTGCGGTCACCTGTTCTTCAAACTTTACTTCTGAGACTTTAAGTCTTGTTGTCTTGAGACACTTGGGATATGTTGAAATGGCAATAATCGACGTCTTTATTTTAAAGATTGCTGTAACTGGATTTTGAAACACTAATTGCTAAACTTCAAACTTTAGTTCCCAGGGCTCCTGAAAAACCACAGCATGTCCACATCATGTAAAGAGGATGCAGTATGTGATGCTTAAAGCATAACCAAACATGGTGATGGTAGACAGTGGTTATGTTTACCATGAAATTCTGTTTTGGTCTATCCAAACCTGCAGACCAATGAGGTTTTGATGTGAAACATCTGCAAACAAGACATTACAAAGTATTGCCAGTAAGTGGTTACACAGCTTTTAGCCCTATCAGAAGAACTCAGGTACCCTTTCATTGACAGCCCCTATCATCATGTTCCACATATCTTCATTTGAACTGATTTAAAAACTGGATGTTATTAAATGATGTTATTACTTATATAAACATGATGTATTTATGAATTGCCAATTAAATCATTCATACTGGAACCACTTGAAGTGTTAGAACTGGATATTTCCACCATTTATCCATTAGCATACTTTTAGCTGTTCAGCTAAACTGTTTATAAGCTAACAGTCAAGAAGGTTGCACTCCTCACTCCGACATAATATTTCTTAGTATGTTTTCATTAGTGTATAATAACCTGAAAATAAGAATCGTTGTGTTTTCGTTGTCCTTTAATGAGTCCTATATATCTACAGTAGCCCAGAAGAGACAAACCAAACACTGATCTAGATATGGACTTTTTGCGTTTAATATGAATTTTGCTCTCAGAGTTTTTCTTACATGTTTGGAAGAAGAGAGTGAGGCGTGGGAGAGTATTCATTTGGTTGCAATCTGCAACTTCACCAATAGGTGCAACTAAATCCTACACGCTGGACCTTTAATATGTCACTGTTGTGTTTACAGTTTATTCACACTGTCCCCCAGTGGCCAAAAAGTCAATAACTGTAGCACTGCTTTAAAGTTAGATATGGGACAAACCTCCTGAAGAATTATAAAAGTTGCCTGGACTTAACAATGGTAACATAGGAGACTATGGGACCTGGACACACAGACCGTGCTTAATGACTTTTAGATAACTATTTAAACCATTAATCCATTACATTTAGCTAACAGTTTTAACTCTTTATAGGCCTCTTCGCTAAATATCTAAATATTGTTTACAAAAGACTTTAATCGGTTTCAGCTGTGTATATGCTTGCATTACTTTTAGCTAGTCTAGATATTTTAACTGTTCATGTATCACTTTTACTTTCACTACTATTATACAATCTTACTACACAATCTTTCCATGTACAGATTAGTCAAAATGTTGTTTATGAAAATAAATCATAGGGAAACAAGTAACCAAACAAACTGAGTGACGAGCTGAAAGCTCTTTTGTCTTCAACAGCTCTTTTGTCTTCTTTTGTTTTCAACACTACCACAAAAATGAGTGTGACAGAGTGACTATGGAATGTTAATGACGTAAAAAAATACAGGTATGATTTGATGAGAGGCGTAGAAAGTTAGGTTGATCTTGTAGGAGGATGAATGGAAAAGCACCTCTCCACACTGAGAATTGTTTGAACTCAGAGGTAAAAAAAAAAAAAATCAGGTCAGAACTGCTTTCTGGAACACTGTGATTTGTGAAAATTTTATATTTCATGTCTGACACCACAATTCCTGATACCTAACTTGACCTCCAGTTAGCTGTCACTGCCTGCGTCAGAAGGCACAAATCCTCAAATCAGTGTGATTCATTGCAAAACCTTTGTATTGTTCTGAGGCACAATGCATCATTATTCTACTTATAGGCTAAAGAATTTCATCTGAAGCTGTGTGAAACACAATAGCCATGTTCTGCACAAAATACTGACATAAGTGATAATTCTGATTGAAATGACAGAAATAAATGTGTAGATCCTGGTGTTGCAACAAATTACTTCTGCAAATGTAAATGCTTTAGAAAAGTCTGTTTGCACTCAGTGTGACAGGGCCACTTCTCACAAAATGTGAAATGCTTTCAAAGATGTTTTTTGGCCTTTTCAAGCTTTTTTTGACAGAGGCAGCTTAAGAGTGACAGGAATGTGGGGAGAGAGAGATGGGGATTGACATGCAACAAGGGACCACAGGTCAGATTTGAACCCAGGGCTGCTGCTGAGCCTTTATACATGGGGCAGATGCTCTACCAACTGAGCTAATCAACACCCCTGACTCCAGTCTTTGTGGTTTTATAAAGTATGTTTAAAACAGTGAAAATAACATGTAACAATGTATTTCCTCTTATATTTTCAGCCTTTTTTAACTTTTAGGCTAGACCGACACATCTGTTTTTTTAAAGATGTATACACATCAGCTGGACACTGCTAGACACTGCAGCTGGAGACACAGTTATAATCACCAAGAATCCTGACATATTTGTGCACATAAACCAAACCTAAAGCTAACTGTAGCTGCGGTGCTGTGTGTGAACTCGTTAAGCCGCTGGTTGAAGACAGATTCAGCGTCACAGCGGGTGGATCCTTCCGGGAAACTCGTAACCTCTCTGATCCTCTGCCCTCTCAGCTGTAAGGCAGCTCTAATGGTTTTATCCAGGATCCTTTACAACGCTGCTGTCTATCTGCACGTCTCTGCTTCATCATCTCTACTATATAACTCGCAGACATTGAAAACGTATAACTTTTTATACATAAATGCATTTTTCAACTCTATCTCCAGACAACTGTTTCCACTTAACTGACAAACTGGCAGAGCCAATCTGGACACTATTCGCTCCGCACTTAGCTCCTTCTTAATCTATTAAATCACTGTGTGAGAGCAGGCCTACTACTCAACATATCATGACAGTATGTGCCTTACATCCTCTTAGCTCTCAGGATATATGGCCCACTAACCACTAACATAACCCTGATCTCTATATGGTGCATTAAGTAGAACATACAGGCACAGGTCATCATAGAAATTTGACATTAAGCTTTAATTCTTTATGCTGCAGTTAGAAACTGTCATCAAGACAAACTCTTGATTTCACCAAAAGACAGCTGTGTGTATCCAGCAGTGTCTACTCAACTATACGCCCACCAGCCATGACAATTAGATTACTGACAGGTGAAGTGGCTAACACTGATTATCTTGTTATTATGGCACCTGTCAGTGGGTGGTATATATTAGGTCATAATGTTATGCCTGATCTGTGTAGAATCTAAGACTTGCAAATGTATTAGTAGCTTCAAGCTGTTTCTTACAGCATTGACATTACACCTTGTTTCCATCCTGTCTACAGCTACATACCTCCAGAAAACATGACGTGTGTGTACACAGGTGTTTGAAGGTCGCCCGTCAGAGCCTACACCTTGGCCTTGGCTTGTTATCTCTGCTGAACAGGGTGTGGTTAGATTGTCGAGTTAAACGGAAGTTTGGTAATAATTTATGTTCCATGTGATTTGTGATATGTTTGTGTTGATTTGTTCTGTACACGTGACATCTATTCCACGTCTGTCCGTCCTGGGAGAGGGATCCCTCCTCTGTGGCTCTTCCTGAGGTTTCTTCCACCTTTTTTCCCCTGTTAAAGGGTTTTTGTGGGCAAGTTTTTCCTCAGTCGAACCGAGGGTCTAAGGACAGAGGGTGTAACTCCCTGTATAGATTGTAAAGGCCTCAGAGGCAAATGTACTTTGTGACTTTGGGCTATACAAATAAAATTTGATTTGATTTGATTTGATTACTGACACTTGAATCAAATTGTTGCTAAACTTCCCAAAATGTCGCTAAAAATCACTCTGGTTTCAGTGGAGAAGTGTTTTCTTCCTTAATGCTCTGAATGTTTAAGGGACTTTCCCACCAAAATAAGACTGAAAGTCTGTACTGTGCTGCATCGTGTCTCAAATAAAGAATGAACCTAGAGTGTTTTTGAACAACGTCATGTGAAAGCACCTCACATTACGGGCAGAGCTCAAGTGAATAGGTGACAGTAAAAAGGGGATTTAGGGTTCATTATGTCCCATAACACCTAAAGATACACTGATTGTAATACATGACAGTGCTAATACATTGTGAGGATAATGTTATATTTAGGTTTGATACTTACTAATGATCAATGATCGGTTTATACTGTACAACCCTACTTCCTTTTCAATCATCAGGCCTCTGTCTTCTGGTCTCTTTCACACTGTTTTGTGTTTTGTAGCTGCTTCTAGCTGTTTGTCTGTGGGTGGTGGTGATGAAGACAAACTCATCTTCTTTAAACCAGTGATAGGCGTCTTTATTATGTGGTACGTGGCAGTCGGTGTGCTGTGTGGGATGATTTCAGGTTGGTGTGTGTGATACACACATGAGAGGTTGGATGACTTAAGTGATTGATGAATCACATGAAGGTTTGGTGACCTGTGTTGACTATGTCCACTGATATGGTGTCTAATATGAAAACCAGAAGTCCACTAGCTTCACTTCTCTCTATCTAATCATTTGACATTTTGGGAAACACATGTATTTGTTTTCTTGAGTTAGTTAAGAAGACTCTCACAGGCTATCTCAGTCTTCTCACCTAACTCTTTACAAGAAAGTGAAAAAGCACATTTCCCCAAACTATTTTAATGACACAATGTGTGCTTGTATTTAAATATCACACTGATAGTGTTATTAAACCCTGCTAAAGTTTATGGGTCCCATTTGTGGCATTTTACAGGTCGAATAGTTTACTATAGTTAGCTTCCACCTTCTAAAAGGAACTGACATTTAACTGTAAATCTATAGGAACAACTCTGTAGTTTGGTACTAATTACAGGGAAAGTGGAGACAGTGTTACCACTGGTCTGTTTTAATTGTTAGTGTCAGGTGTGCTGAACATGCAAAATGAGACATTTGGCAGTAGGCAAGTATAACCGTTGAACAAATATGGATGATAAAGTTTCCAGCCATATGTGAATAATGAATGAATGTTTATCTGGGACTCTAATGTAAGTGTGAATGCTTTGTCTTTGCATGTGACTTGTACAGTGTGTGCCCAATGTCAGTGGGATTGGCTCCAACACCCCATGATCCTGATAAGCATAAGCAGTTATGGGAAATGAATGGATGTTTATTTGGGCTGAAATGGGGCAGTTCTTTCTAGGAAATGAACAACTGCCTATACAATCAGTTAGTATGTATTTACATATGTATTTCCTTGAAACTTACAAAGAAAATCTTAGACAATGATGGACCTTTAAACAATCATCTAACTGTATTTATATACAATTTTAGATGTATTGGTATTACTGACTATGTGCAATACAACTAATGAATTTTTGTTTGTACTGTTTGTACTGAAATGTAATGTTTGGAGATTACAGTATTATATAATATGTTGCAGTGTGTTTTCTCACAGCTGGACAGAGAAAAGCACATTC
Source organism: Larimichthys crocea (assembly GCF_000972845.2). Taxonomy (NCBI): domain Eukaryota; kingdom Metazoa; phylum Chordata; class Actinopteri; family Sciaenidae; genus Larimichthys; species Larimichthys crocea. Next base: position 25,430,995 of record NC_040013.1, read on the forward strand.
ACCTTGTTCAACCCTCCTCTGCAGCTCTTTAAACTACTCTGTAGGTCACTGAGTTCATTGTAAACCCAGTAATTTGTGTGGATGTAGGGGTGTGTGTGTGTGTTTGTGGGTTATGGTTTAATCTGCCTGTCTGTCTGTCTGTCTGTCTGACTGTCAGTGGTCTGTCTGTGCTGGGATCAGTGCGACCTGAATCCTAAATTTATAAACCATGTAATCTCAACTGAAAGTCTTTCTGCTGAGATCAGAGATCACGCAGGCTGGAAATTCAGATGAAAGAACGTGAAGAAAATCACTACACACACCCACGCACACACCACACCACACATACACAACAATAAACTATTTTGGAAGGTTTCCCAGCATGACTCACTTTCACTAACACAGGAGTGAGTCAGGCACTCATGTGACTAGAAGGAAAATGAAGAGTTCCCCATTTCCTTTGTTTTGCATGAGCTGATATGAAATGAAGGTGCGCCCTCTTCAGGCAAAAGACTGTAGAAACAGACTGAAAAGAAATATCTTGGCAACATAAACTGCCAAATTAGGAGGCAAACATTACTAATCCACCCATGAGAGCATTCACAGGCAACAAAAATCCAAACCATATGTCACAGTATCTTCATAATCATAAATCCACTGTCTTTGAACTGACATTAAATTTACTGCAGTTTGTTCTCATTATTGAGAGTGAGTCGAACAAATTGCTTTCCAAATTGCAACATGATGTCACACTTTTCATTTTGTGCAGCCGTTACAGTGAATGTGGTGTAAGTTGAATAAACACACACCAGCTGAACTTAAAAATCACTTAAATCTACCAAATTAAAGAAGCCACTAGCCCGAGTTAATGTCACAATTAGTCAATTAATCAATGCATCAAATATAGCTCCTTTAACCAAAAGTGTCTTGGTGTGACTTTCAGTCTGAGTACCCACAGCCTCATGTGGAAATGAGACAACATCCTGCCGATGCCGCAGCCTCTTCCATGAACTCAGCACCAAGGTGACAGTGATGTAGCTCGGCCGCAGACAAGAATATAAACAGGAAATGTGCTAACTAATAGGATTATGAGTCTGCTGCATGGAGGAGGACAGTGAGCATTGCAGTGTGATGACTGTGTCTGTGTGTTTGTTTATCCCTGTGAGAAGAGCTCTGGGTTGGTCACAAGGATTGAAGGTTCATTTTTTCCCCGGGCAAAATGAAAAACAACTTAACAGTAAAATAATGTTTTACAATTACAAGTGCTTTTCTTCTGCTGTACAGACAGCCGCTGTTTTTATGTTTCTTAAATCAAATTTAGCCACTTAAATACTTCCTTACTTAAATATCTGTAATGACAGAAAATAACATTGCACATGAGGTTTTTGTGCCTTCATTCATTGCACGTTTGACTAGTTGGATATAAACACTGTGTAACAGAATATGAAAGAAGAGAGCAAGTTAAATGGCATCATTTGCTTAACATAATATCCGCTGAGGCACTTTTCCTGGATTTCACTGGAGCTGCTTAATATCACGAGAGAGCACTGTGTATGAACTCACTTCACCTGTCCTGCTTTGTGAGTTTGTCCAGCTGAACTATCGTGCCACCTGCTGGAGTTTTTGCTTTATGCATGTTGGTTCAAGGGGTTTAAGATTAGTTATACTCATGTCCCTGCTGCTTTGCCAAGTCTAAATATCTGCTGTGAAACTTGCAGACTGACGTAGTCTATTACTGTACACACACAAGTATAATACATAGAACACCCACACCCACCCGGGGGCTGTAGTAGGAAGTGGCTGTACAAAGTTCAGTTCAGTTTCCTAGAAAACTGTCCTCAACAAAGAAACCACTGTTGCAGTGTCTTCCACTCTCAGCCTCTATGTTGTAAACACATATTTCCAATCAAATATGTCTAAATACACATCTTCTATCTCAGGACTTCAGTAAATAGAACATTTACTATAATAAACTGATGCAATGGTGAATCAAATTACATATTTGGGGACATATATAAATCAATTGTAAAAGTGAAACCAATAAAAAGAGAAATAAGGAAGGAGAAAGAGGAAGCAGCAACTTCCTTGAATTAAGTTAGAGATGATGACATTTATCAGGCGTCAGTATTAGATGACTTGGGAATGAGTAATGAGCAAGAGCACAAAGCTTCAGTGATGGCTGATTGACTAATTGTTCTCCAAATATCAATCCATTCACATGACTTCTTTGACAAAACATACCCCATCCATAGGCTGGAGTCTATCCCAACTGACTTAGGGCAAGAGGCGCAGTACACCCTGGACAAGTCACCAGTTCATCACAGGATACATTGAGACAAACAAGCATTCACACTCACATTCACACTTACAGATGATTTAGAGTCACCAATTAACCTGTTAAGCTCTGGACTGGGGGAGCAAGCACAACAAAATGTGCTCAAAAGTAAAAGTTCTTGTTCTGCATAAAAACTCCCATGTGACAAGGATCTCAGTCTGACATCATTAGTTTGTTAATACTGCATGAATGTGTAAGCAGTATAATAACTTGTGATGGAGCTGGTTTGAACTCCTTTATAGTCTAGTGGTCCCCAACCTAATGGCCACAGGATAAATCTGAGGTTGTGAGATGATTAATGTGGTTTTGTAGAATATTGGATGATTTTCTAATAAATAAACCTAACCAACATGAACTCAGTGCATAGCATTTAATGTGATGTGTTGTGATGAGGTCTGTTTATCATTTGTATCAACCTTTTCAGGCAAATGCCTCCATCAGATTCATGCTCTGTCTGGGTTCTCTCCCACAATCCAAAGCATATAATAGGTTCATTGATGATCTGCAGGTGTGTGTGTGTGTGTGTGTGTGTGTGTGTGTGTGTGTGTGAATGGCTGTTTGTCTCTGTGTGCCCTGCGATGAACTGCCGACTCGCCCAAAGTCAGCTGGGATAGTCTCCAGCGCCACTGTGACCTTGATGGGGATAAGTGGTTACAGATAATGGATAGATGGAAACACCCACTGTTTGATGTCTACTGTGAAAAAAAGGTCTGTTTTTATTTTGCGTATGGGAATAAGAAACACACCTCCTGCTACAGGGCCAGTTTCTGTGAGTTACATTTGTATTTCTGCGTATGACATTCGTTCAGTGGATTTACCTGTCACATTTTCTTCAGATCTAAGGGGAAGCTCATGCTGCGTGCCAATATCAACTTCCTAACTCTGCAAAATAATAACAAAGCTGTTGTTAGACAGCTAATATTATTCATTTCAGGCACTGAAATGAAAAAAGTGTGTCATTAAGAGTAAACACTAGATGGTGCTGTAGCGTTTAAAATGTGAGCATGAGCCACGTTTACATGAACATAGATATTATACATTATACACAGATGATCATTATAATGTTACAGATTATATGAGACACTAAGAAAAAAAGGCAAACTGCCACTAATAAATCAGATCATGCAAGCATAAGTCATAGTAGAGCAGTATATACCGCCAGGTAGTTCCTGAATGTTTATTATATTTTGTATTAATAAGCAACTATTACAACTATGACAAGTATAAAGCACCTCTGGTGACACAATAAGGGCATCAAGCCATCAATTAAAATGATTACTGTTTTGAATATTACTCCTAATGATAAAACAGCTGAGCCATACTTCATGAGGCGACATGTGCCGACGTCTGGCTTGATGTCCCAACATGATGGTATCAAGAAAGCTCTGATGCCAAAAAAACAGACACTTAACTGCCTATAAGCAGACTTTAAATCAAGAGGTTCACTTCCAGAGGGACAATTACAGGGAACATTACAGGCTGCAAGTGAGAGGGTCAAAAACATTGTTCTGGCTGTCGGGAGAATTAATGTGCTTTCTATTTTCGCTGTGACAAGAGCACATAAGTTTGAGGTTGTGAGAACAATGCTGAAAGTTGAAGTGGTCCTTATTATGTTTTGAAGTGATGTTTTGATATGTCTGTGGGGCAGGTGTGGTCAATGGTGTGTAAAGAAAAGAAGCCGGCATGTACAGTATATTTATTTATAGGGTTACATGAGGATGCTGGCTCTCAGTTGTGAAGTCAATGTCAGGTAAGCAGCGAATACACACATGGGAAGATACATGCAGCCATGTATGATATATGATATGATTATCATATCAAAATGCTGACCTGTAGCTGCTAACAACTAGTGTGAATATTATATAACATACATACAGTATATCTAATATATCATGCATATGTCACATGAACAGCAGAACCATGATGCAGTTTATTAGAAATGAACTATTCCAACAAATGAAACCGGAAAGAGCTTTAAAACAGCATAGACTGCAGGTGAAAGGAAATGGATGTTACAGATGAAAACATGAACAGAATATAATGGTGTTTCCTTCCTGTTTCCCTCTGAAATCTCCAACGCTACCCAAGTTTCCAAGGCATGTCCCAAATCCACACTGCAAACTAATTCTACACAGTATATACTAGAAAAACTAATAATCTTAGTGGGATCTATTGTACAAAACATGAACATAATGTGACATAATTTACCAGTTTATACTAACACGAATTGTCAGTTGTCAATCAAACTGTTGAAAAGAGAGAAAGAGAAAGCCACATATTTGTTCTGTTTGTTTGTTTTCAGATCTATAATCTGTTTCACCACCACATACAGTAATTTTCCTCTGTTCCCTTTGTGCATTGCATTGTAGGAGAGTAGTGCTCAAATATTGCTATATTTAGTGTGCATGCTGTCTGGTTTGAGTATACTTCACAGAGTCACAGGGTCACACTCCAAACCTGCTCAGTATTACTCAGCATCATTGAGCAAGACACAAGTCCTGATGATGTTTCAAGATTTAAATAAAGGTTGAATTAATTAATGATTAGTGTCCAGCCTAGGACTGTCAGGATAATCAACAGTGGGATGTACATTTACTTGAGTACTCAAGTGCAAAGCTGAGGTACTTGTACTTATTTAGTATTTGTAGTATATACATTTTATGCAAATTCATACTTCTACTCCAATACTTCTCAACAGCTATAGTTACTTCACATATTACAAGTGTTGATAAAGTGCTGCTTTATGGGTTGAGAAAACTCTCCTACTTCTTAAGCTACAATTGTAAAATTGTTACAAAGATGATAGATGACTTTTTAGACATAATCATAAGATAATTTTAGAGAGTATGATGCATTGCTGTAGATTAAAATAAAGCAAAGGTGTTGCAATCAGAAACTACACCACTAGATGGCACTGAATCCTGCACACTGCTCCTTTGAGTAAATTTAGATGAGAATGATTGCATACTTTTACTTGTAGTGGAGTATTTTCAGAGTGGTATTTAGTGCTTTTACATGAGTAAAGCTGCTCCTGAGTCGTCACGTGACTTTTGTTTAAAATCTGATGAACAATTAAAAATGAACAGTTTAAATAAACTTTAAGTCAGGCCAAAGTTCAAATGTGTCTTGATTGCACCTTTCATTAAATATTTCTCTGTGCCATTACGTCATGTGGCGCATGTCATATAATCTGGTCGGACTTGATCTCACTCTGCATGCTGCTTTCTGTCAAGAGCTTTCTGTGTAGATTATTATGAATGAAATGCTGTTATATAATAACACACACTATATCCTCTTCTAATGTCATGCTAACACTTTGTAGCAGGGTGTGTCCTACCTCCTCCTGCAGATACATTAGCACTTAAGTAGTTAACTTCAACATTTTATTCTATTTAAAGCATTTGAGAATCATATATTCATATGATGTATCAGAACTCCCTCTCTGGTAACATAATCAATGAATTTCTCAAGCTCCTTGATTACTTTCTTGATTTATCCACAGTAGGCATGGTGCTCTGGATCCGACCTTTGACCTCTTAACTACTGAGTGCTTGTAATGTTTGTTGAGCTTATTTTACTTTAGTAGATGCCTAAAATGTGAATGTATATCATGGTACTTTTACGGTGGAGTGTATAAACCTGTCACTGCCCACCGTAGTCTTCTCTACTCAGTATCACATTTACTGATGTAACCCTGGGAACTTGCGCGGACCGTCTCGGATCACTGCTCACTGTAAAACTGTGATGGTTCCCCAGAATCACACTGAAGTTAGTGCTTTAAATGTGCTGCTGGGAAACAAACAGCCTCTTCAGTCCCAGGCGCTGAAGTTTTAAGCATATACGATAAACTCACTGTGGTACAGAATAGGTCATCAGAAGTACGAAAACAGGGTGGAAAGTCTGTTTTTAATGCATTTTCAGGGTCCCGAGAAGAAAACTTTATTGAAGTGGGGTTGTATGATGTATTCATACATAGTCAGTGTGTAGATAGTGGTTGGCAAAGGCCCTTGAAGAAGCAGACAGAAGCTTAGCAATTCACTTCTTTGAACGGGGCAGCAATAAAAATGTGGTGTAGCTATCATAAAACAGACCCACCTAAAAATGTTCAATAGCAGTTGAAGTGTAGAATATTTTCACTGTCTTACATTTCCCTCAGACAGCCCTTTTTGGGAGGAAACTGAAGCTCTATATTGCTTACAGAAGTTACTGGCCTACCGCTGCTTCAATCCAAATAAGTTGCACAATAACAAAGAAACTAACCAATCAAGGCAGCAGTGGATCAGCAAATGAAATCTGGTGGCTTTGACAGCAAAGATTGACGTAAATGCCTAAGTTGACCAATACAAAGGACTGATTTTTTCTTGGTAGCTAAAAAACGCTTTGTTGCTGCCTTCATCCACAGCTTCTCCAAACATGCCGACCACTGTTTACTGTAGGTGATGCACTGACTATGTATAAGTATCTCATAAAACCCCACTTCAATCAGGCCTTAAAAGAATAGTCTGTCATTCGATATGATGCCAACATATACCTCTCTCATTTATATAGAAAGTTCTAACCCATAGCTGGTAGCTTAGGTAGCATAAAGACAACAGACAAAATGAGATATTTATAATATTTTGAAATATTTTATTTCTTTGAGGAATGTATAAGTGAGGTGTATCAGAGGTACAGCAGCATGCATTAATGCTCATTTGGGGAAAGTGACTCATGTATGCTTTGTGTTGCACTATGAAACTTGTAAGTGTAATTGATCCATTATCCATGTGGAACATTTTCAGACTGCCACCTTGTGTTTGAGACACAAATCACTGCATTAGATGAGACAAGGTTGTGTCTAATATGATATACACAAGCCTTATGTACAGTTACCTATTTACTCCATACTACTGACAAACAGCATCTAATTGGTATAACTTGGTTGCTGACACTTACTGTCTGGTTGAACAGGAAAACCTTTTATGGAACAAATACATTTTTAGGGGATTTTGTTGTTGTCAGTTAAAAGAGAAGATTCAAATGAATCAAAATGTGGATTACTGTATGTCACTAGTTTTGCCTCATAATGTTGCAACAATGTGTCCAGCACTGTTATGTTGCTGTGTTGTTATCTGTCCTCTACTGCTCTCTCTCTTCCTGCTCTTCATTAGTCGCCTCCAGGCTGACTGGATTTATTTAATTAGACTGTCTAATGACTGTGTTACTGTGGATGAGGACACAGTGTGAGGATATATGAAGAGAAATATGCTCAGTTATTCAGCATATTTGGAACCACATTTAATTCTAGATTGTTTCTGTTTGTGTTTTGTTAGTGAAACATTTTTAATCATCATAAATATGCTGATGAGTCAAATGTCCTGTAAGTCCCCACGTTTTTCTACTGGAACCACCTGTAACAGTCTTTGACATAACTCCTGGCAGATGTGGGACCTGCTTCAAATCAAATGCAGCAAAACCCAGAAGAGTATTTATCCTCATGTACTGCTGCACATGTGGAACAAGTGGCAGAATGAGCCTGCACTCCTGACAGATGTATTGACTTTGGCTGCAAGCCTACTGCTTCCTACTATGTTCCTGTTGGGTAGTAATCACTCACAATAGTTGAATGTCGTCCAGTAGAAATAGCTGAAGGACTATCTCTCGTCCCTTCTCTTCACATCAGTTCCAAGGACAGTGACCCAAATGAATTTGGGAAAATAAAGCAGTGTCTGTTATTTTCATTATTTTAATCTGTGTACAGAGGACCAGAAAAAGATTATTTTCCATAACTGGGCCTTTAGGATTATACAGCAGTAAATAAAGTACATCAGGAATAGCAACAATGTGAAATGTGAACATGGCAGGAGTTAAAGTTAAATAAGGCACTATAATTGGAGAAAGGTCGCAGAAACTCATCACCTTTTCAATGAGTTTATGTTTGCTTTCATCGTAGAGGTCGAAGGCTGTCGTGTTCACATGACGAGGAGCGATGATCATGTCATTTAATGTAAGCTGATGTAACTAAATGGTATGAAAACAAATGACTGTTTAGACCACGATGCATCAGCTTGAGCGCTTCCGACTGTTTTCATGGGAAAAAATACACTGGCACAGAATAAGATTCATGTATCAACAGATATTTTTCTGATGTCTTTGTCAGCATCATAATTATAGTCAGTGTGAGCCAGAGCATTGTGATCAGTTTCAACAAAATTGAATCATTGCTCGGGGCCTCTCGACAACATAGGGCCACTAATCCAGCCTTATGTGGTCGTGTTTAGGATTATGGTTAAATAGAAAAGCATGTCTACTCAACAAAGAAAATGTGTTGTTTTGTCAAGACATCAAAGTTAACTTAAAAGTTAATTTTTTAGATGTTAAATCAAACTGTTTTTGTTACATCTCAATGACCTGCAGTGACTTGGAGTCTGTTTTTTTATTTTTTATAAATGGTTTATAGTCACTTAGAAATTCCCCTTCTGTCTCCCAAAGGGTGCCGTCGTAATATTTACTACACCTAAAAACTGTTTGGCACTGCAATAAAAAAAATGAGACTTGTTTATCAGCCGGTTTAACCACAAAGCCTCAAAAGACATTTCAAAGAAACACTTTATTACCATTTATAACCTTTGTTATGTAACTTTGTACTGTGCGAAAACCTCTGCACATCTCGCAGCCACTGTGAACTATAACCATTTAAAGCAACATTACATAGAAACTGGTATTTTTTTGCATTTTAGACCCCCCAGTTTCAATATGACTGTCGTAAATATAGGCAGCTGTACATATGTATTTTGATTATATAATGATTATATTACTTACTATGAAAAACTAGCGAATTGACAACTTTGCCAACAGTCAAACATCAAGCAAGTACAACAACACAAGCTGCTATGCAGCCAGCTAATATTACTTTACAGCAAGAGGTTGAGCTCAACGTCTGTCTTTAAGCATTGTATTTCATGGAAGTCATTAGCAGATTTACTCGAGTCAGCCTATGTTGCCTGCTCGCTTGGCTCCTGTTCAGGTGCCCATTCCGGCGTCGCTCCTTGTCTGCGTTTTCTACCATCCAGCCTGAGATGGAAAAACAGAAAACATTTTCTCCATTTCATAAAATATGATCCAGCTTCAACAAAATAAGTGAAATACTTAGTGACTTAGGGTTAGGGATGTGCAGTAAAGTATTTCTCGTGGGCTATCGTACCCGGGGAACCAAGTTACATAGTACAAGAACAGGGAGCAGAGTGGGAACGACAGCTGATTACAAGTCAGTATTGCATCAAAATGATTTAACATGTGTTATTTTATGGTGCAAAAGTTACACAATATTGCTTTAACCACTATCAACAGTCTGGATGACACGCCGAATGTGGTAGAAGCTCAACATAATGTATAGTGTGATGTGCATTACTACACATATCATTAAAAACAGCAGTCCGCATGGTCCAGTCCTTTTGACATCATGTTAAGGAGGCTCCCACTGGGACAAATGCTAGAGGATATTGCAGTGACGCGCAAACCGCTTTATGAATGGACGTCCGTTGTTCAGCGTATGAAAAGGCCTCATAAAGCCTTATGTCCGATTTTAAACAGATCTCTGATACTAAACCCGCCCACGTCCACTTGATCTTCCTCCGTCCTCTTCACACTCTGTTCCACTTGGTCAGAGTAGTGAGAGTCAGCGCAAAGCCCGAACGGATGTGTTCACTCATGCGGGGGCAAAGAGGAGGGGAGTGCTGATGGTGGGGGCTTCCCTGATGATGTTGTAGGAAGATTAACGGCCTCGCTCTGCCACCTCTCTGTTAGATTATGACTTTGGGATTATGTCTGCATTTACCCACAGGAAAAAAGACTTTGGGGCACAGCTGTGACTTTCTGGTCAGACAGCTGTGGGGAAGTCAAAATCTATGACAAGAGAGAGACAGTTACTATTTTTACACAGTGCTCATATGTTGATGGGAAAATGTGCATTTCATGTCTGCATGAAATTTTGAAATTGTTACAAGTAGCTTTCATTTTGTTTAACTTAAAAAGTCCATTAATACATTTATTTACTTTGCAACACTGACACAGAAATACAGTAACCTAGATACTTATCAGTTTTAAGACTACATATGATGTTGATTTTCATATGACATACTAAGATTTAAGGTATGCTGAAAGGCAGGGAAGCATTTAATTCATTCAATTTTATTCCCAGTTTATAATTAATGGATTAACATCTATACATAAAGCAGAATGTACGAATATGATGAGAAACACGCATGTGTGTGTGTCTGTATTTAGTTTTGTGTACGTGCAGTCAGAGGAGCAGTGATTAATGCTCATCTCTGCTTCCTGGTGGATTAGTCTGTGAGCATCGTGTGTATCATCACGACAACGGTCCCACCAGTCGTCCTCTGACTGGACTGTTCAAAGCATCATCTGCGTCTGGCCTCTTCAAAAACATGAAATATTAGACTCATTGTATTTTTTGGGGATTTGCTAAAATGGCATCGAGGCTAAAAAGCAGGTCAGCATTATATCGCTGAAGAAGGATTAGAACGTAGACTTTTTTTCGCCCTCTAATAGTGTGACAGTTCATGAAATTTTAATTTCATGGCTCAAAGATATTGGCAAAGATAAGCCTTGTGGGTAAAACGTGAGATTTGACAGGTGATAAAAGACATTATCATGTCATTCTTTCTTCTTGTCACTGGTTATTTTTCTGTCGATGTAAATTTTCTAGATCATTATATCTTAGACGTCTCTGTCACCACCGTGGCTTCAACATTATTCAGCGTGTGTTTCAGGGGGCATGGGGTCTTCATCCTGCAGGCCTGTTTAGCGTCTCTTGTGGCAAATCTTCCAACAGTTCATCAGCTCGCAGTGATAAATGAAGAGTGTGAGAGACACAAAGAAATTATTAAGCACGTTAAAGAAACATCAGTTTGCTGCCAAACACAGTTACGGTTAGAGGACGGACCTAGTGTCCAATAGAAATGCACAGACTAAATTAATATAAGTCATGTAGGAAAAGGGGTCACACAAGCATATCTCACAAAATGTCAGACTGTTCCTATAACAGCAGATTTCTCATGTGGACAGTCTGGGAAGAAATCCTTTGAGTTTAAAGTGGAAGATTTAGATAAAATGATCTGCATGTTATTTTACATTGCAGAATTAATATATATATATTGACACAGTACATTTTCTGGAAAATCAATTAAATAACTGTTTATGGATAAAACAACCAGACAGTAATATTAGCATAATTCTGTGTCACACTCCTTTAAACCCGGATGTCCTGAGTCTACAGACTCCAATAGGAGAAGTGAACGTGATGACAGATTATGAGCGATTATTTTGCCCATAGTCACCTAAGACAATATTGGACTCATTTTCTACAAGCCACATATCTTCCAAAAATTCTTACAATAAAATATCATTTTTCCGACAGACAAACCAGGAGAAAATGAACTTTGTCTCTGTCTAATGATTCAATTCCACCAGGCATGGGTGCAATTCCGTGGCTGATCGCTGCAGTTCTAGACAATGCTTGTGATTAAAAATGACCAAATCTAAGCAAGTCTGGCAGGCAAAACATGGTAGGATATGAAAACACGTTGAGAACGGAAGAAAACTGCAATGTCAGTTTTACATAATAAATAATATAATCATAACAAATACACATGTAGAACTGACTATATTTATGATCATGATATTGCACACTGAAACTGGGGGTGCTAAATCGTAACCAATTTCTACCAAATGTTGTTTTAAAGCTGAAGAGGCAAAGAAAAAAGAAAAGCCTCTATGATGCACTGAGAGTTCTTCCTCTAGAAAGAGCAGAGTTTTTATATCATCAAGTGAAAACTAAGGAAAAAAATTCTTAACATCAGTTGAACACCTACAGGATGATGAGGAGGCATTTTATTCTTCCATGCCGATCAAAACGTCAACGGTTCATAAAAACCAATGTGGGTAATTTCCAAAGCAGCAGTCAGTAAATGTGATCATAGACATTTTGTTTCTATTCGACAAACCTATAACAGTGTGACCACCCAGCAATGACTTCCTTTCAGATATTTTTAATATGTCAATCCCAATTCCATGACCCTGTCCTGAACCAGATAGCCAAAACAATGGACTTGCATTCAAAGGTGAGGTGGCTAACCAAGCCATGATACTGATGGTTAGAGGGGTGGCTTCAACTTCACATTGTAGACAGCGCAAATGTGGCACTTTATAGAAGGGAAGAATTTGATGTGTCTCATCTTGTTGAGTCTGTTTGTAACAACCTTTCATTATCAAATAAAATATGATTATCATGTTTGTTCCAACCCAATTCCAGACCTGTTCATCACTTAGGATTAGTAAGAATACTAGTTGGATTTGATCTGGATTGGCCGACACACCACTACAGCCAACATTGGGTGTGAACACATAAAGAAGTCAACAAATACATATGGGCTTGTGGTTCCATGTTACTGCACGGAGACCTACAGAAAAACTGAGAACTAGTCTGTTTTTCCCCTTAACACAATGGATTGCAGTGCCAGGAATGCATAATGACATGGGAGGTAAGACAGCCATTGCTGTGTTTCTGGTCATCTGGACATCTGGTCCAGTCTTGCTGTTAACCACATGAACAGTCTCAAACCACATGTATCACATCACCTTCCACTGTCCTGTTTTACAGACTGGAGCGAAGCCCAGTGGAAACATTTGGAGATGTTTTATGATATTGATAGACATAACTGTGTCCGTATGGCTCCAGAAAGAACTATGAAGCCTGTAGCACTGCTTCCTTTCACAGACATGTGAGTTTGACTTCCTAAGATTTCCTGAAATTCTAGAGGGGTGTTTATTTGCACTGAACGTAACCAGTGTGAAACAACCAGAAAGTAATGTTTAATGTTTCTGATTCACCGCTTTTCTGACTACTGGCACTCCCTCACCTCGGTCCATCCTCTATTTCTCTCTCAGATAAACAGAAGCAAACCAAATGAAACCTCAGCCCAGACTGTAACTCCAGAGAAGCTGGGTGAAATAAAGCTGAAATAAACCATCTTGACAACTGGTTGTGCTGTATTGCACTCATGAAGGTTCAGTGTCCTCAATCTAGCAACCTACATGAGCTTCGAGTCAAATTCAGAATACTGAACTTGGACTGCTGTACCGTTTTTAACCACTAGCTGTCAGTGTTACATCTTGCTGCTTTAACATAACTAGCAAATGTACAAGCTAACTAACCTTTGACTAACTTGAAATAAACATGGCTGTAAGCTGTGTAAACATACTGTATGTTACTAAAGAAAATGTACATTATGCAAATATTAGATAGATGCTTATAAGTTCTAACATTTACTAACTTACCTCTACCAATGAGATCATGCAGCATGCAACCCAATCTACTTTTATCCATCCATGCGTCCGGTGAAATCTCTTTCCTGATATATATTGTCTTGTCGCCTAACCATGGTTATCAATTAAAATATATGAATACTAAAATTCATATATTCAGGCCACTGAATTCATACAGTCGGTAGTCTGAATGTCAGATACCAGCAATGTTCATTAGATACCAGCAGTTTGATTCTGTCTCTGTCTACACAGTGTAATGAAGGCAAAAAGTTATCTTAATAAAATCTAATAAAAAATTCTTAATAAAATCATGGCTTTAGGGGCAATAGTAACAACAGACAGAACAATCTGTCGCCAAATTATTTTTGGTGTGTCTGCTGCTGTTTGTTTGTGTAGATAATTGGAATCAGGTGCTATCTGATGATAGGACATAATTGTGATTCCATAAAACTTCAGCTCCATTACTGTCAACCAAACCACAGGCACCAAAATGATTTCGCTGATGATGTCGTTTCATGTGGTGTGAAGACAGCATTCAAAACAAATTTGTGTTTATGTGTTATGTAAGATCTTAGACGGCTGCTCAGCCTTGGAGCAGTAGGGAGTTTTTGAGAACCTGTAGCACTCGGCAGAAAGAGACAGAAGGAGGTTGGAACACAGAAAAAATACAACAGAGCAGATAACACTGAGATTTAAAGGCTCCCTGTGATATCCATAAACACTCTGCCTCTGGGAATACACTTTTACTGCAGCTCTTATGTAATTCCGAGCCTGTTTTGGCACCTACGGTCAAACCGGGATGCTCGTCACAAGATTCAGTAATGGTTGAAAACAGAGTCTTATTGTAACAGCTCAAACGTACACTTGGCTACTGTTTCTATATGGCTCCATTCAGCTTTTATGTATGATACTGTTGTTTCATTAATAACCCTGAGTTTTTTTTAATATATGTTTATCATTACTTCATTGCAAGCATTTCCACTACTAACAGCTAATACACCAACTATGTAATATTTCATTGAAAAAAGTGTACATAATAATAATTAGCAGCTGCAAATGCAGAGTGCTATTTTGGACTGAATACAACCTCTGAAACCAGTGGTGGTCAGTTTGACAGAGATTACAGCATCATACCGAGGTGATTTTCTGGCTAGGTCGGGCTCCTGGCATCTCTGGTAGAATTAGGTTGGTTAGCTGCACAGGTGACTTAGCTCATAGCATTTAGTGTCTCGCTACTTAGCAGTCTTTTCATCAGGGTAGTCTGTAAATCACCTTGGTACTGTTCCATTATTCCATGTTGATCTTGGAGGCTGTAGTCAGTCTGGTTACTGAGCCTTGTCCTAGTTAGCAGTTAAATGACAGTTAGCTACTTTAGCAAGTAGTTAGGATAAAGGGTGTGCTCACACAGAAAATAAATTAAATTCTTTGCGCACATTGATGCAAGTGTACCTCCATTGCACCAGCTGACATGAATGAAGCGAAATGGGCAATCAGAATATGCAAATTTCGTATTAGCGCCAGAGCTGCTGCTTGTCGTGTTGCAGGCAAACCATCACCATCATGATGTAGTGATTTCAGCATGCTTTTGATCCTTTTATTGCAATCCAAAGACGGCAGTTCATTTTGGACTTACACAGGACTCAAGGCCAACTCAAGGCCAACTCACACCGGACGCGGAACAGAAGCGGAACGGCACCGCCGCGGTCACCGTAGCAAATAGAATCCAGTCTAGTCAATGAGAGCACTCACACCGGGCGCGGATCAGAAGCGTCCCAGAAGCGGCTCTCCGCGCCACGGCGCGAGCTTTCCGCAGGATTTCTATTTCTTCCGCGAGCCGCGGCTGAACCTCGTAAATTTCAACAGAGCACTGCGCACCAGACAGGAAACCGGGCCTTGAATCAACATAATAAACTTCCGCCCCCCTTCAAAATAAAACACAATACTCAGTTCATGTAGCTTTTTACAACTTCACATCAACGTTACGTCATGACCGGTGGCACCAGGTGATCAAAGATCGATCAAAGGGTCTCAACGAGAGACTAATTGTTGACGTGGAACAACACACAATCATTTATGACACAACAGATGCTTTTTATAATCTGCTCCACGTCGGAGAAGCAAAGTCAGCTGTTTGTTGTTGTTTTTTTTTCTACACTGTTTATCGCGGGGTCTCGGGTATGTCCAGGATTCTCGCGTGATCTCGTGATCTCGCGTGAATACGGCCGGCTCGCCTCGCTGCCGTTCCCGGCTGATCCGTGTCCGGTGTGAGTTGACGCCGGGCAAAGTACCGTTCCGCTTCCGTTCGCGTTCGGTGTGACACGGGACTCACACCGAACGCGGAACAGAGCGGAACGGAAGCGGAACGGTACTTTGCCCGGTGTCACTCACACCGGACGCGGATCAGCCGCGGAACGGCAGCGGAGCGACGCGGCCGTATTCACGCGAGATCACGAGATCACGCGAGAATCCTGGACATACCCGAGACCCCGCGATAAACTGTATAAAGAAAACAACAACACAAACAGCTGACTTGTTTCTCCGACGTGGAGCAGATTATAAAAAGCATCTGTTGTGTCATAATGATTGTGTGTTGTTTCACTTCAACAATTAGTCTCTCGTTGAGACCCTTTGATCGATCTTTGATCACCTGGTGCCACCGGTCATGACGTCACGTTGATGTGAAGTTGTAAAAAGCTACATGAACTGAGTATTGTGTTTTATTTTGAAAGGGGGCGGAAGTTTATTATGTTGATTCTCTGTCGGATTTCCTGTCTGGTGCGCAGTCTCTGTTGAAATTTACGAGGTTCAGCCGCGGCTCGCGGGAAGGAAAGCGAGGAAAAGCAATTCTTGCGGGAAAGCTCGCGCCGTGGCGCGGAGAGCCGCTTCTGGGACGCTTCTGATCCGCGTCTGAACCGCGCCCGGTGTGAGTGCTCTCATTGACTAGACTGGATTCTATTTGCTACGGTGACCGCGGCGGTACCGTTCCGCTTCCGTTCCGCGTCCGGTGTGAGTTGGCCTTGAGTCCCGTGTGGCCAACTCACACTGGACGCGGAACGGCACCGCCGCGGTCACCGTAGCAAGTAGAATCCAGTCTAGTCAATGAGAGCACTCACACCGGGCGCGGATCAGACGCGGATCAGAAGACGCGGATTTCTATTTTTTCCGCGAGCCGCGGCTAAACCTTGTAAATTTCAACAGAGCACTGCGCACCAGACAGGAAATCCGACACAGAATCAACATAATAAACTTCCGCCCCCTTTCAAAATAAAACACAACACGCAGTTCATGTAGCTTTTTACAACTTCACATCAACGTTACGTCATGACCGGGGGCACCAGGTGATCAAAGATCGATCAAAGGGTCTTAATGAGAGACTAATTGTTGAAGTGGAACAACACACAATCATTTATGACACAACAGATGCTTTTTATAATCTCCTCCACGTCGGAGAAGCAAAGTCAGCTGTTTGTTGTTGTTGTTTTCTTTATACACTGTTTATCGTGGGGTCGGGTATGTCCAGGATTCTCGCGTGATCTCGTGATCTCGCGTGAATACGGCCGGCTCGCTCCGCTGCCGTTCCGCGGCTGATCCGCTGCCGTTCCGCCTCCTGTTACACAACTATAGTAAACCAAATTAAGTCACTCGCACAAGAAAACAGAAATGATCACACAAGGAAACTGGACACAAGGCAGAAATTTGCTTCAAATCTGGTGTGAGGACCCGATGAAGCTCTGTTTGTCCATTAGGATAGGACATCAGCGGGAAAGTGCAAATATATTGTCTATAAAAAATGGTCTATTTTCATCAAAATTAAAATGAATGAAGTGCTTTTCGGTGCAGCTTCTGCAGTGATGCGGACTCTGCACTGGCCCATCGTGGTGAGGAAGATTTACCAGTCTACGTTCCTACCCTCACCTATGGTCACAAGCTTTGGGTAGTGACTGAAAGAATGAGATCGTGAATACAAGCGGCCGAAATGAGCTTCCTTCGCAGGGTGGCTGGGCTCTCTCTTAGAGATAGGGTGAGAAGCTCGGCCATCCGCGAGGAGCTCAGAGTAGAACCCCTGCTCCTCCGCATCGAGAGGAACCAGTTAAGGTGGTTCGGGCATCTTGTGAGGATGCCTCCTGGACATCTCCCTGGTGAGATGTTCCGGGCACGTGCCTCCGGGAAGCGGCCCCGGGGAAGACCCAGGACACGCTGGAGGGACTATGTCTCTCGGCTGGCCTGGGAACGCCTTGTGGTCCCCCTGGGAGAGCTGCACAAAGTGGCCGGGGAGAGAGAAGTCTGGGCCTCCCTGCTGAAGCTGCTGCCCCCGCGACCCGACTTAAACGGATAAGCGGGAGAAGACGAGACGAGACGATGAAGTGCTTTTGTGCAGTGTTCAGTGAGGCCTGGCCACAGAAACACGTGGCAGCCCTCAGAAAATACTGTTTGGCACTGTCATAAGCAAAACACATTTTATTAGACGCTCTCTATAATACAATTAGGAAATACCTAATAAATCTTTTATAAAACACATGAATTTTGAGGTCATGGGGACTTTAAATTCCGCTGCTGTGGTGCATATTTAGCTGAATAGTCTGCCTGAATTTAAAGACTGAACTATAACGAAGACAACATTCAGGAAATGATGATTATGAACCTTAGGTCACCTCTGTCAGCAGACATGTTTGATCCTGATTTAGTTATGCACAGGGCCTTCCTCTATATAAGTGCATGAAAGAGGTTCACTATTAAAAACCTGATTACATAACAGGAAATGGACAGACTAGAGGCTCCAGAAAACTAAATCTTAGGCCTCTTTCATTGCCAAGATGTCACAAAACAATGAAACATTTGGTATAAGCAATTGAAACCCAAACTATCTCTGACACCACACAAGAGCTTCACAAGAACTCCTGAGAGGTGCTTTAATGTGGTTAGTATGCAGTTTGAGGATCCTTGACGTCACCAGAATTTGTATCATGACAAGACCCGTATTTCTATTAATGCTGTATGTGTTGGATTTAGAGGACTTTATAGAGCTCAGAGTGGAGTGTTAAAGTGGTCTGTTTGTATAATGATACTCTTTTCATCCTTCCTGGGAAGTTATCTGTTCCAAAAAGTCAGAGACTGTTCAGGAAACAATTTAAAGACTTAAGAAGCTTCCTGAAACAGGGGATCTTGGTTTTGAGACTGCCATCTTCGATCAGAAAGTATCTGTTCTGTCATTAGTCTAAACCATCTGTCTACACTCCTGGTTCTTGCATGCATTTGTTCCCAGACATACAGCAGTGGGTCAGGGCCACATGTTCTCCTCCTGGCCTGAGACTGAATTCCACTTAGTGATTTCTCTGCTGTGACTTCAATAGTTTGCCCATCTCTACTTTCCCACTATCTAACTAAATAAAGAAGACTAAATTTAAAGATTTCTAAATTTGGCTGCATTTTTTTCCATTTGGTCATGAGTCCTAACTCAAAGGGAAATTTTGCAAAATACACTTGAGAAGATTGATAGCATTCTTACATTTGTCTGATAAATATGAACCTATGCTGTGCTAAGAATGGTAACGAGGAAAACACCAAATCTGTCTCTGTCCAAAGGGAACAAAATCTGCCCACCAGCACCTTTAAAGCTCACTAATTAACACATTATATCTCATTTATTTAACCCGTACTAAAACGCTCAAGTCATTTGGCAAGAAATAGTCTGGCACATGACCCACTGTAACAGAAGAACATGCATCTTTACATATATGTTTTTTGTATGGATGAAACAAACAAGACATAATATATAGGCCTACAGTACTTATTATTAAGCTAAGTTAACTTTATCCCTATGTTTTCATTATTTTGTGTTGAGCTGAGCTAAGCAGCTACTGGAGCATTGTGAATAAATGACAAAAATGTTGAACCGTCATCCACATTCTTTTCCCAGCTTCTTTTGCTCTCCCTTGTCTACTTCTGCTTCCAACTCTGATTTCCTATGTTTCCCAGAATGCTATTTGACAGCCCTCTGAGAACTCAATAAATACCTCGTAGCTCTATATTTGTCCCTTCATGGTTGTTTTATTTTACTACTGCTACTACTATTATGGTGCTAGAAAACAGCAGTTCTAAAGGACTAATGGTTACATGTTAATTTTTTATCAAACTTTATAATGGCTGTTGGAAGTGATGTCTATCTTTTACACATCCATTCCATACTTAAAATCTCTGGCACTTTTGTACACACACTGCATTGGCATTAGCATGGTAAGCTAGAAAACAACAGAATGGCCTCATGCTGGTCATCTACATGGGAAAGAATTTTGTAGCCATTCCCAGAAGCCACATTAATCATTTTCACATATGTCAATTTTTTGATTCACTCACCAATGGCAGGGGTGAAGCAGGGTGACCACATCAAAATAAAACTGAGGAAACCTCCAGGTTTGACTGTTTCTGTTTAATATATTTGAAGTGGTGTGATCATTGACTGAATTTGTCATAAAGCACACACAAAAATGTGGAGTCTAAGGCAGCAGTTTCATGTCACGCTAATATTTTGATGCGGATTCCAGATGACTCTGTCAACAGTAGGAAGACTAACTTTAGCTCTAAGTCCCATAGCTTCTCCTTAAAGTACATGCAAAACCAATATTTCTCTCCTGGGAAATGTTAGCTTGTCATTTTCTCTTGTAAACAGGTCCAGAACAAGCTACTGTATTTGAGTCTTATTAAAGCAGATGCATATGGTTTTCTGCAGTTTTTATGTAGGCTGTGTGTGATTTAAACATTTTAAAGGCTAGATTCAGGTGAGTCACAGTTTCCCCCAGAACATTTTCATGGGAAATATTGATGTTAGACACTGCCAGGTTGTCAGCAGTGGGCATGTGGGTTACACAAGCACAGAATTCTCTTACTAACCACTGCAGAATCTCTTTAATCTATTTAAAATCTTTTTTACAAAGTGCTTCTGAATCTTGGTTGTGTTCTAAAACTCACACTTGTGTGTGTGTGAAGCAGGTGAGGAATCATGGTCTTGTTGCATGAACTTGTGACTTTGACTGGTTGTTTCAGGCATCTACATTGTGACTGTCCATATTGGATAATTATGTCAAAGGACACAAGATACGTACTAAAATAATGGTGTGGAGGTCAAGGTGGTGGATGGTCATGTAGCATGATTCATTTTTATACAGGAGACTCAAGTTCATGTTCCATCCCATTCCCAAGACCTGGAATAAAATGTTGCCTTTTTCATGGTTTTCCCAGTGGTACTAACTGTTTTAGTTGCCTAACCCCAACCATACCTCAATCATAGTTTATTTGCCTATAAATATGACCTTTCCCCAACCTTTCTGCAACCAACCAAACAAACAAAAATAAGGGCTCAGAATCGAACATGAACGTTCCAGCCTCGTCAGTGGGTGGAAGATAAAAAGAAAAAGAAAGACTTGATTTTCAGATTCTGAAATGAATTCCTTCAAGCTCAAAGTTCGAAGGCTTTTTGTAACAGTTATACACATACAAAGAAGAAGACAACAATTTTCTAAGGTTGGGGGTTCAACTCTTACTCACTTGATCCTGAACTACCCAAAATGTGTTAAACATTCAAACATTGTAACTTGTGCAATCTTGAAGTACAAGTAGGAAATCTAAGTTCTGTAAGTAGATCTGGATGGGTAGCTGAAAGAAAAGTGACCTCTCTGAAAAGCAGATTGGAACAATTCATGACAAAATACTTGTGGAATATGCTGTGGATACGTCATGACACTAAACTGTCAACTTTTTTGAGAAATCTCTATTACTACTTTAAAGTGAATCAACTTTAAATTTTGTATGGTGGTAAGTAAAAAAGTTAAAATCCAGAGTAAAGTACAGAGTATATGTGACAATTCTTGAACATATCCTAACCAAAACTAAACCTAGCCTAACCTTAAACACAATGGTGTTAACAGAAAACAGTTTTATTTGTCAAACAGCTGAATTGCTAAATCTCAATGAGTAGGCTGTTGAAATGTAACAAATACTATAATGTGTAGGCAAACCATTGTTTGTTGGTGGTTACCAACCATTCTTTCTCTTCATTACACCCTTTAGTAAAAGGGTTTTACTATATGTAGATTTAACAGGATTAAAAGTCAAATACTGTTTTTTGGGAAATTAAGCCAGTTGTTTTCTGCTGTTGTCCTCTTGCAGCAAATGAAATGCATGCCTTGAAATCCCTGACATTTCTCCCTGTGGTGAACTGAAATCAGATCTTCTATTGTCTCTCGTCACACGGCCTGCAGAGGCACTTGGCTTAGCAAGAGAAAACAGACAGATTTATTCCATTTAAAAACAAAAAAAGCACCCACTACGAGGAATCAAGATTTGGAGTGAAACCAAAAACTCATGAGTCTTGAAACAGAGAAATGTAACTACTTTCTCACACACTTATGTTCACAGTTGACAAAGGAAGGAGAGGGAAATCAAAGATGAATGAAGACAAAAAAAAACTTCCATCCTCCTAAGTGGATGTCATAATCACTCTCTTTCTCTCTCTATCCATCATTTCCCCACCAGACAAAGTTTTGACATTGCTGTCCACCGGCCGCCCCAACACTTTCTTCACTTTGTATTATCTCCCTTTTCCTTCATCACCTCCCCACACACAGATGTGGACTTGTCAACTTCTGCCTCCAAAATCGTTCATGCTCTCCGCTCTTGAGAGGGAACTTTTAAAAACCAAACTGTTGTGGCACATGACAGCAGTAATGTCCAAGAAAAAAGCACCCAATTGGTTTAAATGTCTTTGGATCCTGTAGCATAAAGAAGGCCCTTCACTTGAAGTAACTGGTTGAGCCTAAACGCTGAATAACAGTCCCAGAGTATACTCTTCTACCAAACTGTACAGAAGGCACTATGCATTCCAGTAGGTCACGTTCTCCAGATTTCTCCATCACTATTTTATGGTTCATTTATCTGATGGAAGAATCTGGGTGTGGTTGAATCACTGAACCCAGATTCATCTATGAGGCTGCCAGATCATGAATTGTGCTTCATCACTTCAAACACATGTTGCTTTACGCTGCTGCCAATGCTCGGGTATTACGCATGATGGCGTGAGGCTTGCGTGCAACTGCTTGGCTATGAAAACCCGTTTCATGAAGCTCCGGACGCAGAGCTTGTGTGCTCATGTTGCTTCCAGAGGCAGTTTAAAACACTGTAGAGTAATGAAACAGATAATAGGCATGTATATGTGTGTGTATCAGCACTTGGGGCATTGGCTGTACTGTCAACCATCAGGGACTGAGCTCAGATTCTTCTCAATCAACAATTTGCATGTAAGCGTTATACATTACTTAAGAATTGGAGAAGCAAAAAAAGGGTTGGATATGATTTAATCAAGATGTGCAAATGAATATTCCAGCCACTCACATACAGGTCATTATGGTGACTGGTGTGGGTTCTGCAGCCGTGACCACTGATTCAGGCTTTTCTCCATCTTTCAGCAGAAACTGGTCCAGAACGACACAGTTTGCATGGCTTCAGTACTGTTACTCAGACAGGCCTGAAACATGTTTTGACTAACACACGACTCTGTTCTGATGTCCTGCTTGCTTTCCACCACTGGCTTTGTCTTTAAATTGAGTTGTGTCTACATTATCCATGTGGCACAGCAGGTAGCTTCATTAACATACCGACTGGAGGATGTCAGAAAATTTGAGTAAAATACAGACTTTGCTAATCCTGTGTGCATGCGATGCATGGAACACAGATGTGTGTATGTGTGTGTAGGGGGGTAACTTCTAAACCAAAGGTCCCCTGTTACTGCTAGTTCCTATCTGTTTTGCCCATATAGTGTATTTCCCTCAGGAGTTGGTAGACCAAAACAACATGAGATCACACTAATTTGTATATTTGTGATGTCATCACAGAAATGTTACTAACTAACCCAAATCTTAATCATTGTTTAGATTAACCATTAAAGCTGGTATCACTCTCATCAATATACATTTAAATCAACTTCATATATAAAATTCTACTGTATAGGCATGGAACTGAAGTGTCTCTTCTATAGACTGTATATAGGATGGATGTAGTCTCCACGACGTCACTCCTCCGGCTCTGGGCTTATCCAAAACTGGGCAAAGAGAGACTGAGTCATTCTGTTGCCAGAATCAAACAGCTGTTTGAGGAACTGCCGATTTTGGCACTTCCATGCTAGCTTTTATATTATTTTATAAACAAAAGTGGTGAAGGGGAAAATTCGCCAAATCTAGCAAGAAAGTTGATGAGGTAACATTAAATGTAATGTTTTAACATTTTAATTTTTTTTAGGTGATGTCAGTTTTCTGTTGTTGGTTGTTTCTGGTGCCCTCAGATGGTCAAAAATCAGTTATTGTAGGTATAAGGTTCAGAAAAGATCTTTAACCAAGACAATGTGGTTTCATAGTGTGCCACTTCTTTGTAGGAAAAGTGACATATGTGATATAAAAGGTGATATATACAGAAATAGGTTTGAACCCAGCCTTCTTTCACAACTCCCCACACCTGGAAAACACTGCAGGAAGTGGGCGTACTTGTTGGATTGCCAGTATATATTGAATTCCCAGGTCAAAAAGGTGTTGTGGTTAGACCCTGTTCAATCATTTGACAAGCATCTCAGTAAAAGCATACTGATGTCTTAAGGGTGTGTCTGCAACCATCTATGGCTTACTGTGCTGAATACCACAATCTGATGCGATATAGTGGAAAAAAGGTGACTTTGTTCTTCAATTCCTCAAGCTCCTAAAAAAAAAAAGGGAAACTTTTCAAAATGTGAGATAAGAGTGTCTCTGCTGTCCTGAATCTTTTCATCTGCCTCTTCTACAGGACAGGACTGTGGAAATAATTCATGTTGTGTGTCTGTCCTCCCAGAAAAAAAAAAAAAATGCTGCCGACATGTCTGGGACGAAAGGAGATACTGTAGGAGGAGAGCAACTTCTGAAAGTAGAGGAGGGGATGACAGAGGGAGAGGAGGATGGGAAGAGTGAAAGAGTGAGGCAGAAAAGAGGGTGTGTGGGACGGAAAGAGACTTGTCAAAACTTGGCATCTTCGCTGCCTCGCCAACTGCTTTTAACATACCACTCTTACTCAGGACAGCGTGTGTGTGTGTGTGTGTGTGTGTGTGTGTATGTGTGTGTGTATGTGTGCTTGAAGATTGAATCCACTGCTGTCTAATCCAGATTTAAGTCAAGAAAATGTAATTCAAATGCAAAATTCAATGCAAATAAACACAGTTTTACTTACAAGAGAGATCAAAAACCAATCATAAAAATTGTTGCAATACTCAAATCTTGATGCCCGGAACAGAGGCTTAGAGATTTATCAATGAGTGTGTGCACTCGATGAGTATGTACAGACGGGGGGCAAATTAAAGGAAAAACGAACAAAGTGTGATGCATCCATTTCCTTCCACTTATCCGAGGTTGGGTTGTAGTGGTATAGGTTTAGCATAATTATGGCCACTTGTATCCACGATCTCATTTGGTCATTACCCAAAGCAATGACCACGGTGAGGGTTGGAACCAACCACACCAACCCACTGGTCCATCTCATGCTCCATTTTCCCATCACTTGTAAACAACACCCAGAGATACTTGAAATCCTTCATTGGGGCAGCAACCCACTCCCAACCCAGAGGGAGCATTCCACCATTTTCCAGCAGAGAACCATGGATACCTCAGACTTCAAGGTGCTGACTCTCATCCTGACTGCATCCCAAAGTGCTATAATAGAGTTGAACCATCACATACTGCCAGAACAGCTTCATTGCACCCTGGAATTGATTCTATAATTCTCTGAACCATACTCGAGGAATGAACACCATTCCTTCAAAAGATACTCCGTCATTTGGTGTTTTGATGATGGTGGTAGAGACATTTCGGCCATAAGGTGTTCAAATGAGATCTGGTAAATCTCCACCATTTTATGAGTTTGTAATTCTTCCTTTAGGCTTCTTGGTTGCATATACTTTTGTCTTTTTAGCCATGCTAGCAGCTGGACAAAATGTAAACATCTCCAATACCTTGTTTCATTCTGCAAACTACTTATTTTAAGGTGGTACTAAGGTGGTAAACACATTAAACATCAGCATGTTAGAGTAAAATTGTCATTGCATGCACGTTAGCATTCAGATTTTAGCATTTAGCTCATGGCAGCACAGCTTCATAGAGCTGCTAACATGGCTGTAGTCTGTTAGTCTTTGACCGATCAAATAATAACCGATCTGCCCAAGAAGCATGATGTAGCCAAATGTACATGAGCTAATACAGATACTTCAAACATTGGAGCCCCTGGTGGTAAAGCATGGACTAAGCTCTTCTAGGCCCCCTGGGCTCCTCATCAATTTCCTGGACCCCATTTTGAGAACCACAGTGTTGTGATTAGCAGGTTGTCGGTTGTAATCTCATTATAACCCATTGTAACTCAGAGATAAGTGTGGTGCTTGACGTATACAATGATATGGAGCATTTACAGTAGCAATAAAACCTGTTTGTCCACCTCATTTCCCATTCTCTACACACACAGTGAAAATAACCAGAGGGTAGCTTCTATAGGGGCATGATACTATACATTAGATTAAAAAGGAATAGGATCATGTTACTGTCAAAAAATCACATGGCTCTTGTTACAGGCCAGACAGTGTGTGTGTGAATCTAATCAGTGCTGAATAGGGAAGGACTTTTGTCTATTTATGGTGTGGTATTTCCTGGATTTTACTACAAGTACAGTTCAGAGCAGAAACACAGCAGATGATGGATGAACATGAATTTGGATCCTTTTGAAATTGTGAATTTCTGTTATGATTTTGCTGTGAGTCAACACAAGTGAGGGCATGCTGTAGTGTCAAAGATGACGGAGAGGGAAGTCACGAGGGAAACAATAATGGAAGGGAAAGAGAGAATGAAAAAAAAAATAACTCTGTTGTTCTCTCTCCCATTCTGGTCCTGGCACTCCAGCCTGGGATGCTAATTCAGTAATTGATCCCGAGACGCTGAGGTTACTTTGTGTGTGTGTGTGTGTGTGTGTGTGTGTGTGTGTGTGTCTGGGGTTACAGCCCTTCTTGTTCTGAATCAGGGATGTGGAAGAGGAGGAATGGTCACCCCCTGGGAAAACAAAGAGAAAGAGGAGGAAATTACAGAAAGAGAAAGAGAGGAAAAAACAGGAGTTTCTGTGACAGAGAGCTGAGCTGATTTAATGGGAAACTACAGAATCGGAGGAAGGAATGAAAGAGGACGAGACAAAAATGGGAACGGGAAATGTTCTTTAAAAAAATGGCAAAGCTGGGTTGGGAAGTCCCGGTGTTGTAGGAATTTAAAGATGCCACCCATGAACCAAAATGTCCCTGGTTCAAATCTGCTGTGTTACACGGTGTACCCCATGCCTCTCCTCTTGTTTTTCTGTCATCTGTTTTTACCATCAAACATCAGTAAAGGCATTATGGTGGAACAGCTAGAGCCGTAGATGTCTGAGTTCTGTGACTCCAGTCAACCCAAATTGCAGTTGTATTTGAGAAAGAATGTTTAAAGCTGCATTATTTTACTGCATTTCCTCAACAGAACAAGATGTAACAGCCGCACAGAACAAGTTCACCAGCTCTTTGTAGAAAAGTCAAATCTTCTGGCTATCATTAGTACAAGAAAACTCATAAAATACTGACTAAAGCATTTACTCTAACAATGTAAAAACAAAAAAAGCTAACTATAACCCCATTTTCAAAAAAGGTTGGCACGCTGTGATGTGCAAAACACTGAAACTCCATATTTAATTAAAAATACAACTTATGATAACATATTTGATGCCAGCAACATGTTTGAAAAAAGTTGGGACAGGGTCATGTTTAAGGGTCAATGTGGTTTGACATTGTATTGCTGAAAAAAAGCAAGGCTGTCCCTGAAACTCTGGTCCCTCTCCTCTTTATCCTGGAGGACGCAGCGTTCATGATTTCCAAACAGAATTTTGATGCAGTGCAGTCTGAGGGCCTCTTGAGATTTCTTCCGATTCTCTGAATCTTTTAATGACATTATTAAACTGTCAACAATGAAATCTACAGATTCTTTGCAATATTGTGTTGAGAAACATTATTCTTATGTTGCAAATCTTTCACAGAGCGGTGAAGCCCATCTTTACTTCAGAAAGACGGTCTAACCTGTGACCCTTGTTATTTGTAAAATGTTCCACCATGTGTTGCCAGGATCGAATTCAAAAGGAGCATATTAGAACAATAACATTTCTCAGCACCTGGCTTTGTTCATCTTTTGTTTGCATTAACAACACTTCTTTCGAAACGGGATTGTAAATTAAATCCATCTTGCATTCTTTTTAGGCAAATTTGGCAAACTTGGACACATCAAAATCAAAAGTCCATTCCAAGTTTTGCAATATATCAAGTGGAGATGTTTCATGGAACATTAACTCTCTTAAACTGCTATAATACTGTATGAACAAGACAAAGGAAAATGAAATGGGACTCATTTCACACACAAACTTGAATATTAGCTCTCTACAGTGCAAAATGGTTGGTTTCCGGATAAACAAGATGTAACACGTGACTCAGGGGAACTTTTGTTTGACGTGCATATACTGTATACTATATTTTGAAAGCATTTGCTTCAGACTTCAGTTAACTTGAGTAACGGATATGTGTAAAGAAAGACAAACGGGACAAAAGAGAAACAGAATGATGTATTCCAGATAAACATTAAGCAGGTCTTTAGAGGTTGCACACGTTGTACATCATGTGACTCCTGACCCACTGTCCTGTGAAAATATCACACTCTGTACATACAGACTTGAAGGAGCTTACAGAAGAAACAATGGCGTCAGTATTTCGCACGGATCTGTCCGCAGGCGTCCGCACACACACTCATTGAATCACCGTTTGTGACATTTCTGCCATGACTTTTTATATCTATTACAGAACAGACCTGAGGCATAGACGAGATTATATCTTATTATATGTATCTAACAACTTATTACACACTAATTCACACGGATGTTAAATGTCACTGAGGTTGCCTGTTCATAATTAGATCCCTGCTGCACTCATTTGTTATTGCTATTATTCCACATGAGCCAGTGGATGATGTTCTGTTCCACCATGCACCTCGCCAACTGACAGCACAAACACATATTTTTGTTAAGAGTTGCAGAATTTTCGTTTACACACGTTGTACAAAATGTCTCATGTCTCTGAATATGATTATTTTCTTTTATGAATATAAATAATCATAAGTTAAGGAAAAGCAGAGACACAGATGGACACTGTAGCCACGCACATTACACTCCATCCTCACAGAGATTCTTCAGGTTTCTGCAAACATCTGTAGTTCCGCTGCAGCAACATAAATGTGAAATTAGTTTAAACTGACCTGACCTCAGCCTTAGTGCTGTTAAAACATCCGTGCATATTTACGGTAGCAGTCAGCATGATCTACAGTGACCTACAGTGTTGGGTGAAAGGATGGAAACTTTATTAAAACCAACATTACTTTTCTGTGAGTCAGAACATTTCTAAAGATCTCTTGTTGGTCAGATTAAAGTCATACACTCATAAAAATGACTTACAGCGAAGTTGTAACGCAACAATTGCCCAAAACATTTCCATCAGGAATAAAACACGCTACAGCTTCAGAAATGACGCCAACTTAAAAATACAAACGAAAATCTAAAACGATTCCAATGAAACATGCCCTGAATAAAAAATTCAAATTCTCAGGAAAGCTGCCTCATTGCTTCTTGTCTCTGTCTTGGTCTTGAGAACAGTCTTGAGACCACTTTTAAAAGTTCTCGGTCTCGTCTCGGAATCGACTGCATCCTTACTCAGTGTTGTCTCGGCCTTGGTCAAAGAGGACTCTGAACTTTATTTCAAGAGTGGTCCAGACCACACCTGTGGGGATATCATTGACTTAATAATTTCTAGTTTGTTCTGCCACAGTTTCATAATTCACTAAAAATACTTTTACACTTTAAAAAAAGTTGTTCTACAGTCAAAAAAAAAAAAAAAAAAGAGGGCAGGAGAGATCAAGCCAAGGTTTAACCACAAGACCATGAGCCAACAGCTGCAGTCACATTTAACTAACAGTATTTTATGAAGCATGTCATTAAAAAAAGAAATGAATATGTTTATGAGCAAACCTTCCTGCTTCATATGACACCAATAACTTGACTCCTTTCAAATTTTTGTCACTGTTAGCGTCTGTTAGACGTTGCTGCCCTCCTTCAGCAGTGTGTAAATCCTGCAATACGCTTACTGAGAAGGCTGTGAGGCGTGTCTCACCCAAAGAGATATGGTAAATATTAGCCACATGTTAGCTACCTAGGTATGCTTATATACTGTCTGGTCTTGGTCTTGACTCTGTCTCAACCCCTCAAAGTCTTTGTCGGCTTTGATACACTCTGGTCTTGACTTTGTCTCGGTTTACTGGTCTGGACCACCATTTACCAAACATTTAAAGCAATGCACCATTTGTAGTTTCACCACGACAGACCTGAATACATGTAAAAAATAACCTGCAGAGAACCTATTTCAGGCTTGTGACATGTTCCAAAGCTTAAAAATGTTAATAATCATGAATTTTTCTTCACACCTATTCTTGACCTCATGACGTTTTTCATTGAGGGCAAGGAAAAGTGTTTAGGAAAGGACATAGAGTGTTGGTTTTTATATGTGTTAACAAAACGTTACATACATAACCCTAACTCTGTAATGTAGAGGAGTAAAAGTAGAAGTAAGTACCTTAACCTTAACTTCAGTAAATATATATAGTTACATTCCACTACTCAACATGACTTGCTGTTGTAATACACACCCATGAAATACAACACCCAGAAACATGATCCAGAGTCAGTGAGCATGCCTAGAGGCCCTGCAGAGGTCAGGTTCAGGGTCAGGGTCAGGGTCAGGGTCAGGATCAGGGTCAGGATTTGTATGATCACCTGCAGGGTAAATGACACCAATACTTTCTCTGGGTCTCTCCCTCGAACACACACACTTTCCCACACACAACGCACCCTTTTCACAGTGTTAACAGATCTAGGTGATAACCAGCTTCATGATACTGGTCATCATCCAGGATCACCAGTGTTAGTTTTGGTGTATCGAGTCACCCAAAGAAAGACAGTCACGCAAATGCTGAGCGCTTTCCTCTGACTGTCCTGAATGACCCGCTCTCTCTGTCTCTCTGTCGCACTGTCAACACAGATTAAAGTAACAGAGATTAGATGAGTCAATATTTCTGCTTTCAATTTACTGACCCTGAAAAGTCACCAACATCTGTGTGTGGAAGAGAGAAACTTGAATCTTGATCGACAGCAGAAGTAATCATGGAGGTCAGAGTTGAAAAGCATCGTTTGGCTTTCATATTCATGTGTTCACATATACGCTGTGGGTCACACACACACACACACACACACACACACACACACACACACACACACACACACACACACACACACACACACACACACACACACAAAACACACATTTTTCTTGCAGTTCACTACCTCAGCTTGGTGATGTCATGGTAATTTCCTTGTATGTGTGTGTGTGTCTAATGTCTTGAGGGAAATTTTAAAGTGAGCTTGATAACGTTGAAATTTTCCTTTTCCTGCTGCTTATGAATGATATTTACTATAATTACTATTCAGAATCTTTATCTGAATGTACGCTGTGATTTTATCAACCAGTGTCTGACGTTGTGTTAATGTTTTTTTTATGTTAATGTTTTGCCATGAGTCAGTTTATGAAAGCGTGTGTTGTTGTTTTTTTCTTAAATGTTGAAGGTTTTTCCTCGGATAAAAACAAATAGAAGCATTCATTCATGTCCTTGTATGGCTGTATAATATGAAAAATGATTTCTGAAACAGGATTTAAGATAACAGCAGAAAGGCACACACAGGGTGGAAAATGTTTGAGATGCCAATGTGTCTGCTTTTAACAGATGAACCCCCGAGCTGAAAGATGTCTGTTTTTCATCATTTTGGGCTCCAGTGTTGGCCCAAGCTAAGCTTCAGTGCAGGTAAAATTGCAGAAGAAGATAGCAGCCGTTCAAATCATCAGCAACACACCGCACTGAGCAGAGCTGATATGAGTAACTGAAGGGCACTGGTATGTACAGAAATGTAGACAGTAGCCTATTGCAACATATATATCCCGATCTGTCTTTGTTCTTTGTAAAGGGTTAAAGGTCCAGTGTGCAGGATTTTAATAGCATGTAGCAATGAAGTTGAAAATGGCTCACCTCAGCCTCTCCTTCCAAGAGTTAAATGGCAAACGATGGTGGCCCGAAACCTGCGAAAAATGCAAAAGGCCCTATCTAGAGCCAGTGTTTAGTTTGTCCTGTCTGGGCTACAGTAGAATCAACATGGTGGACCTGCACCTCCTGTAGATATAATGAAAACACCATTTTTAGTCTTAGGTGATTAAACACTCATGAAAATAGTAGTTGGGGTTAGTCAGAATAGAACTTAAACTTCAGTGTGTAGGTGTGCATAGACGTGACCCAAAAGTAAGTTTACGCTTCAAATCAGATTTTTTCCAGAGTTTTCTCAGTAACTGCATATTGGGTTCTCAGCATTGCTGAAACACAGCACTCAATGCTGTACTTGAATCCACTGAAGCTGCTTCACTGACTTTATCATTATGTTAAGGATCTTGTGGTGCTAAAACTGTTGCCAAAAGTTGCTAAATGCTTGGGAAGTAAAAGGCCCCCCAAAAAACTGTACATAATGAAACAGAGTGAGGTGACCATGGGTTTACATGCTATAGATTCATACATGCTACACATGTAATTGACATTGGTTGCCACCATTTTCCAAAACATACCACAAGCTCTTGCGGTGTGAACTCATTTCCTGCTTTCCAGGCAGATATGGGTTTCCACTGATTTCATGCAATAGATAATCAATCACAGCGAAGCTTTACTTGGCAGTGTTCCATCACTGCATAATGAGTTGGTTGCAAGCCAAGGCCATTTTAGAAATTTGTTAACTAAGGATCCTGAGGTTGCAGAGTTGCTCTGTAAAGTTTTTTTTTTCGAAACGTTTTGAAATGTTTTTTTGAAAATTTGAAATGACTGCATACACACAAACTTTTCCACTGTCTTTGTTTTCTGGGTTTGAGTTGCTCATGAATGTAATGTTCTTCTGCAGTCAAAAATAAAAACTTGGGTATTTGACTCGGGGCATTGATTTTTATTGACCTCCACATGTTAAACAGTAAAACATGCAGCCACCCTAAGAGAAAAACAAGTTAATACAAGTCATACTGAGACAAAAATAACACAGATTTTCAAAGTGAAGGAATGAATTGAAGAACTACACATGACCCATATCTGATCTGTCTCAGTCCAGACAAAACCCATCAGCAGCGAGTCAGAGCAAACATCACTGTGTGTGAATCCCAACATGGATTATCAACTATAAACTAATTTCTACATCACAAAAATAGTTCCAGAAAGCAGACACATCCTGAGGCAGACTGACCCCAGACTGACCTCTTATTATTGCTTTTGTCTCAGCAGAGCTGATCTCACCCTGATTGAGTGTGTTGCACTGTGATTACTGGCTATTGTAGATCGTTGGGACAGCAGTGCAGTAATGTGTTTATTAATACTTAGTATGTCAGTCTGGTATTGTTAAAGTCAAGTGTAATGAGATGATGGATCACTGTGGCCCGTTTAGTTGGAGCACCACTCCCTCGTCTTTATTCAGCACTCATGTCAGAGGAAGTTGAAGGACTGCTGCAGAGGGGAGTGGTCCTGCCTTCCGGCATGAATTACAATAATGTCTTTATTTTCATAGCACTGCTCAATGTTTTCAAAAGTTTAAAAGCATCATTGCATAACCCAGCCAGACAAAAGACTGACTGACTACTGTATGAGCTAAATATGCTGCGATGGAAAATTAAATACACAAATGTTCCCCTGACAAAGGGAAATGCCATGTAATTGAAATCTTAGGCTGGCAGGTAATGTTTGAATTACTGTGAGCTTGACGGCACAATGGCCAACATGAAGACATGAAAAGGTGTGTTTAATTACAACAATACAAAAATTTGCTGCGGTTCCATTTATTTAAAAATAAAGGATTTCTCCCACACTCTTAATGACACAATCATAATGTGAATATTTAGATGAAGATCAACGCTTGTTTTTAGCTGTGCTAATGGTATGGCACCGCCAGTAACTAATATTGCATCGTTGTTATTTCAGTTATTTTGCGCAGATATTCATGACCACTACCAAGAAACAAACAACAAAAAGACAAAACTTAAAGGTCCATTTCAGAAATGGAATGTAATATGCATAACTATGTTTTCATTAGTGTAAACCTGAAAATAAGAATCGTTATGTTTTTGTTAACTTAGAATGAACTTTAATCTAAGTTCTCCATGTTGAACTACATCTCTAAAATAGCCCAGAAGGGATGAACCAAACACTGGCTCTGGACTTTAATGTGTGTTTTACAGTCATTATTGTTTCTCCTTAATGCTTGAAACAGGAAGGTGAGGTGAGTGGTCTTCAGTTGTTTGCAATCTTCAGTTCATCACTTTGTCGATCTTTTTCTTTTTAGCATCAAGATCAGGTCAAAATCTTAGTACGTCCATCTTATAATAATGCAAAGCTAATGACACTCCCACCAGCCTCAGTTCTACTTTATATTTATTGATAATTAGTGCAAATGTTAACCGCTAAATTGGCCTCACAACCAGTTGAAAGTGTAACTTAAGCAAAGAATCTGTGCATTTATGAATCTGCTTCAAGAAGTGAGATGAAATATGAAAAACAAACAAACAAAACTCCTGAGGGAAAAAATAAACAAACAAAAAACACTGGAAAGAAATAAGACAGACACAGGCTGCTAGCTAGCACCAACTGACCAATGGGCAAATTTATGTACACTGTTTATAGATATATTTTTTAAAGATATATATATATATATCTCTATACTATATATATATATATAAAATGCTGTAAAATTACAGAATCAAGTATTATTTTGACCGACCGCCATGTTTGTACAGTAGGCCAGTACAGACAAACTTTAAAATTAATTCAACAGTAGTTTATTTAGAAGATTGTTGAACAAAGTCCTATCAGGTTGTATGTGCACAGGTAATACCTGTATGTAGGCTTCATCTGTTGCTGGATTTGGAATCTGCAGGAAAAGATAAAACTGCAGCAGATTTGTTCTTTAAAATCAGTGAGTGAAAAAACAAAACAGACCTCTCCACTGTTACATTTTGAATATGACGTCATGCTGCTGTTTTGTGCTGACACCGTGTCTCCACTCACTGCCAAACATACAGCTTTAAAAAGGCTGTAAATACAGTGGTAATTGTTGCTCAGAAAAGGTGACTAATATAAAACAGCCCCTACTTTCATAATCTCCACCTCCCTTCATTACTTTCATTCTTCCTTCATATACTTATCAACTTCTCTGTCAGACTTTTACTTTCTCACTCTGTAATGAAACATAATAAAACATTCACTGTAGGTGGAAACTCCCCCCATGCATTAATTTGCCATTAATCTCACTTTATGACTATGGGCAAGCCAAACCATTTTATTACAATACAAAATGGCCCTGAAATAACCAGCGATCAAACAGTTCCATGTGATGTCTGGCTCTTGGAAAAGGTTTGATGTCTTTAAACCATTCATTTTTGAGGGATAGAGCTAAAACTTTATGACTGCTGCATGAAAATAGCTGAGAAATACAATGCAGCTTCCAGCAAGAGATAAACACCTTAAAAAACTCATATTCCACGTGGCAGATATAAGAATTTACTGCTGGCCTGCTGCACTGTTTAACACTGTGTAAATCAAAGCAAAGTATGCTTTCTTTTCAGATACTGGAAGTAAAGTTTCCCAAAAAGTCAGCACACTTTCTAAAATGTAAATACAAACCAAAAATATGATTTTTTGCAAAACATTAAAACTCCATATTTAATTAAAAATAGTACAAAGACAACTGACCATGAAGAAGTTTCATTGTTTTTGGACAATTATATGCCAAGTTTGAATTTGATACCAGAAACACATTTAAAAAAACTTTGACTGTGGCAACAAAGTTGTGAAATGCTAAAAGAAAACATCTAGCGAAACACTGAACAATGAAACTGGCAACATGTTAGTAACATGATTGTATATAAAAAGAATATCCCAGAGAGGCTGAGTGTTTCTGAAGTAAAGATGGAGAGAGTTTCAGTAGAAAATGGTGTAACAAGAATCATGATTCTCAACATAAAACTGCAAAGAATCTGTACATTTCTAAGCCTACAATTCGTAATATCATTAAAGATTCAGAGAATCAGAAGAAATCTCTGTAGACAAGCAACAAGGCCGAAAACCAATATTGGATGGCTGTGATCTTCAGGCTCTCTGACAGCACTGCATCAAAAACAGACATGATTCTGTCGTGGACATCACTGCATGGGCTGAGGAACACTTCCAAAAACCGCCATATGCTGCCAAACGGACTTTCTTAGCAAGGCGATGTCAAACCACATTCTGCACGTATTCCAACAGCATGGAGCTCCGTAGTAAAGAGTTCAGGTGCTAAACTGGCTGGCATGCAGTCCAGATTTTCACCTATTGAAAATGTTTGGTGCATGATAAAATATGAAATGAATTATCAAAATAATACAACAAAGAGACCCTGAACTGTTTTTTCCCTTCAACAAACTTGTTGCTATCTACATGTACAGCCTTTCACAGAATGCTAACCATCTAGTATGTACTATGACACAATATGTGATCCCTGCCTGTGTAGAGCATTTATATGGTCAGTGTGACATGGGCACATTTCAGCACCTTTGTGTTGAACAGCTCCGCTTGCTCTTTTCTGGAGGGGGTCACCTGACGCTTCCCCTGGGTGCTACCCAGACTGATCTTCTTGACCTGTAAGGCAATGGCCAAGTAAATAAATAATCACTGGTAATATTTCTGCCAGTCTCAGCGCCAAACTCTCCCAGGAGCTGACCTCGGCTCTGCATCTCGTCCTTTCCCAGAAATGGAACCCTGTTTAGCATGTACTCGGTTTAGATGTCCCTAGCCAGTCATATTTTTTTAAATAAGCTGAATCCTGCTTATTCCGCATGCACTGGAAAATCCGCACCACACCTTGGTGGCGCTCATGCTTAGCAGCTCATGTACAGTTATGTTGACACCGAGCTGAAGCTCTCAAGAATAGGTGCTGGCCTGTTGGCCTTCAGCCAGCTTCATATGGTATCTCAGGTCTGTAGAAGTCTTACATACTTCTTGCAGGTGTAAATGTACTGTAAGACCTAAGAAGGCAAATAGAGGTTTCCTTTTGTCAATATTTCACTGTGCTTGTCCTCGTGCATTGGCTTAAATCCTAAACTAATACTACAGGTTGTGATTGTAGCACAGCTGACAGCCAAAAACAAACCAAACCAAAGGGGCACTCAGGGTGCTGGGGTGGATCTCGGCCAGCGACAATAGTCCAGTCTTCTTCTAACCCTAACACCCCCCTTTAAAAACTATCCATTTTTGTAGAATTACCCCCTCAGGGTTTGTTAGCATAGTCCTACTGGCTTTTGAACATAGTGATAAACTGTCTGTACATGTTCTGTGTATGCTCTGTTCTAATTTACCATGTGGTTAGTGGTAAAAAATAGTCCTGAAGATGATTTGAGACACCCATTCTCCATGAGTAAATTGACTAATCTCTGTGACTCCATTAAAATAAACTCACAGTAATATTTGCTATTTTAAAGGCCGGTGTTTTTAGTTTTCAGTATGCTGACAGGTGGACAAAACTTTATGCCAACACATGCTGCAAAATAAAACCAACACGCAGAAATAAGAACAAAACATCATTAATCTCTGCTGTAGGTAAGCTGCTCCACATCAAGGTTCCTCTAAGTGTTTCTGTCTCATCAACAGAGCAGACAGGGCGTTCAGCCACACCAAAGCTCTGCTTGTTCTGCTTACAAATGAAAAGGATGAGATAACACTCAACCTAAATGGACTGAGCAGTATTTGTGTCGATGAATATGCAAGGAGGGAGTGTTTGACTGGGGAAGGAGGAGGGAGGTTACTGTAAGGAATGTGGAAGTATTGTAAGACTGTCAGAGTTTGTCTGTACACGTGGACGTGTGTGACAGCCCATGTTTCTTTTGCCTGAATGTGTCTGTGAATATTTTCCATTTGTCTTGTGTCTCGCCCCTCTTATGTTCATGTACAGGCCCTGTCTCATGGCTTTTCGAAAACCAGTTAAGTGAGGAGCATAAATCTAAAGCATTTGAAGTCAACTGTATCTTGATCTTCAAGGAAGTTTTCTTTGAAATGTATTCCCTGTGCTACAAAGTAAAAACTAATGATCTACAAAGATAAAAGTTCGGCCAAAGCATAGAAGCCATTAGCGCAGTGACAGTAAACCAAAACAGTAAGATTTGTAGTAGTTGCTGTACAATCAAAACTGAACTGAACAAAAATATGCTAAAATGCCCCATAAAGCTTCAGGAAGCAGGGTTGGGTGATAACTTGCATTAGGTTCACCTCTACGAAACACCTTTCACACATGATCCATTGTTCATATAAGAATATTGATTATAACTGCTTATGAAGCCAGTAACATTTAGTTTTTGGTGGTGGCTATATAATATTTCAGAACAATAATTACATTTGATGCATGTTTTTACAAACCTTTAAAGTTCAATCTTTAAGAGGAGATTGGAGACTTTACAGGAACTCCTTAAGTAAACGGAAAGACCCATTGCAAAGCAGTATTTCAATAACAAAAGTGTTTCCTCAGTCATGACTACACAAATCCAGTGTGTGTTCTTTGGCTTTTCAGGGTGTGCGTACACAAACAGCGTACATCATTGCCAGTAAGTGTGTCAGGGTCGTTCAGGAAGTGACTGTGTGGGCAGGGAGATGTCAGCTGTGACTTCCTCTGATTAAAAGTGTGTGAGAGAGAGAGAAGGAGAGAAGAATGATGATCCTCGTCGCCCTTAATCACTGATAAGGTCCAGCAACACAGCTGTTTGTATGCATGTGTGTGTGTGTGGGTGTTGAGGGGCTGCTCAAGGTCGATCACTCCCACTGTTTGTTCACCTTTTTGGCTCCACATCTCAATCTCCGCATTCCTCCCATCACCTCGAGCCCTGCTCTCTTTACGTCACGGTGAATAACTGACATTCAGATGTGTATCAATAATGAAATCTTTCCACTAATTTATTGGTAATTTAAAAGAGTGACGCCCCCACAGGGTTCACCTGTTGTAAGACTTAAGGTCTACAGTATCTTATTGTCATGTGCTGGTAGCAATTAGACAGTAGAATCACGTTGTTGTCTTAACACAATAAATAGACAGACACTAACATTGGTGCAATGACAGTGGCCTTGTTTCCATGCAAGCGATCACTGTGTTTGACTTACAAGTATTCACGTTTTTGATGCTAACACCCAACTTTGGAGTGTTTTGGACAACCCAGTTGCTATAAAAACACCCAGCTGCAGTCAACCACTGGGCAGTCCCCCATTCCACTTCTTGGATAGCCTCTAGTTCCACTAACCAAACTTTGACCCTACAAAAATTAAGCATCTACAGCCATGCTAATGGCTCTGCAAGGCTACAGGTAGCACAGTTAGCTGGTATAATGTTTACCATGTTCACCATCTTTAGTATTAGCATGCTAATGTTTGCTGAAAACAAAGTACAGCTGAGGCTTATGGGAATGTCATTAGATTGGCACGTATTTGGCCATAAACCAAAGAACAGCATAAACTAAAGTGTTCTGATAATGGCCCTGGTTGGATGAATCACGGATCATCAAAGTTATTGGGATTCAAATGATAAAAACCATGATTTCATGAAGGTACAAAAATCTCTTGGATACCTAAATGAAAACCTTTACCTGCTGGTGGTGATAGAAAGTCAGGAAGAAAGTCAGTAGGAATTATCCTCTGGGAACCATGGAAGGTTCATGGCATAGCAATAGATATTTCAGACTTGGACCAGTGGACCAGATGGGCGGCTGTGGCTCTGAGGTAGAGCGGGTCGTCCACTAATCAGATGATCGCGGTTCAATCCCCAGCTCCTCCAATCTGCCTGTTGAAGTGTACTTGGGCAAGACACTGAACCCCAAATTGGTCCCGAAGGCTGTGCCATCAGTGTGTGAATGTGTATAAATGGTTAGCTTGGCACCTTGCATGGCAGCCAATCAGTCTTTGAATGTGTGTGAATAGGTGAATGAGATATGTAGTGTAAAAGTGCTTTGATTGGTCGGAAGACTAGAAAGGTGTTATATAAGTACAATCCATTTACCAGCCAAAAGACAGATCCCTAGAGCCACTCTGCCAGCCTGGTTACTGTTGTAACTGTGGTTTCTGTTAGTTTAGATGCTAGGATGCATAGTTTTGCTCTGCATTACAATTCATTAATCATGCTAGTTCTTTCCTTCAAGTCCTTCATCTTACAACACGAATTTGATGGTGTTTGCCAACTTAGTTGTTTTAACATTTAATATATAAAAAAAGTTAATTTCTATACTTGAGATGATTTGGGAAATTAAATTGAATGTTCTCTATGAGTAAATGAACTGGGACTCACTTAAACATACAGTGTGAAGGATTTAGTGGCATCTAGTGGTGAAGTTTCAGATTGTGAAACTCACAAAAACCTCTCTGCTGTAGATATAAAGTCTCATTCGAAAGTAATAAAAACACAATTATTCTTATTTTCAGGTTAACATACACAAATGAAAACATAGTTGTGGTTATCATATTCCATTTCTGCCATTAGATCCCCTTAAATGTAACGCACTGGATGAATATATGACCTTACAAGTTTGTAGTCCATTGGCATGTCAACTCATCACTAATCATATAAATGAAAGACAATCATGCTGATTCTGCATCAGTCTTGACAGTATACTTCTAAATGCATAGCTTAAATGGAACCAGTATGGACAGATGTGAAGGATTTACATAAGACAACTACATATGTGCTGCTCACGCCCAGGTCAGACCGTGAAGAAACTCTGTGAGAAGCAGGGCGATGCTGGAAAAAGCTCACTGAGTAAATAATGCTTGAAAAGATATCTGATGATGTGACATAAAACCTCTCCATTGAGGTAAACACGGCCGGGATGTCAGCACTGAATATGGAGGCTCAACCGGCTCCTTTCAGTAGCAACAGAAAGAAAAAAAAGAGTGGGTGTTCCTTGGGCTTTAAAAACCGACCGCCAGCGGAGGGTAAAAGAACAGTGCAGAGAAAATAAACTCTGTCAAAGTACTTCTAAAAAAGCACTACAGATCATCTCTAGTCAAAACACAACAGAGAACACACAAGTGACACATAATAAGCCACAG
Organism: Larimichthys crocea; assembly: GCF_000972845.2. NCBI lineage: Eukaryota > Metazoa > Chordata > Actinopteri > Sciaenidae > Larimichthys > Larimichthys crocea. Next base: position 25,471,969 of record NC_040013.1, read on the forward strand.
AGAAAACATTCTGGTTTAATGAAAGCATAGTGAAAATACTTGTCGACTTAGTCACGAGGTCTATTATGCGTCAAAGCAATTCCTCATACACACACACACACACATACATACCGAGTTGGCAATGTACAAGGTATGGCAATGGTATGTACATATAAATAACCAGCTAAAGATTATTTTACAAATTAATACGTTAATCCAAAATGTTCTCATGGTTCAATGCTAGAAAAATATTTTCCGTACTCTGAGGCTTGTTTTAGCTGGGATAGACTCCAGCCCCTCGTGACCCTGATGAGAATAAGAGATTACACATAATGGATGGATTGATGGATGGTGAGGCTTGTTTTCATGTTGTCATTTTGTGATGCGAGAAATTTAAAGAAACTCCACTTATGACATGTCCGTAACCTGAACTCAGCACTATTGGAGCGTGTTTCCTCAAAGGGTTAATATTGCAGTTAGGAGTTTGCCAACACTAGCAGTTCAACTCAAAGTTAACCAGCCTGAATCCAAAGAACAGGATGTACACTTTTATTGAGGTGTAAACTGTCTAATGTGTGTGTTCTGCCAGGAATCTCCAAACATGCACAGGCACACACATACAATGACTACCGATGAGAAGAGATTGGACAGTGGAGGCATTTATAACAGAGATTTACAATAGCATTTTGTTATACAGCTCCATGTTTCCAAGAAGTAACAAGTAATTGAACCTTTTCTGCATTCTCCCCACTGGATTTGAAAAGTTTGATGAGTCCTACACAGATTCACTTTTCAAAACCTTCCCGGACTCCAAAGATCTGGACCTGTACTAGATCCAAGCTGTAACCTTCAATTAAGCTGAATCTGGACCCGCCCAACCCGCTAAAAGAAGACGGTTGCAGGTGACGCCTGAAGCACTCCAACAGCTCAGTGGTCAGGTGAATGATCAGGGTTTTGGATGCCTTGGGTGTGTCCTTAAAGGATGACAGAAATACAACAGTGTTCAGAGTCTTTGTGTTCAGGTTGCCATTCCAGCATGTCTGATTCTAGAGGTTCATATGCTCAAAGTGACTTAGCAGAGTCGATAATTAAGCAAATGAATCTTTGGCAAAGACATCACCTAGAGCAGGTTTTTCCATGTGTGGTATGCAGCACTGTATTTAGAATGTGTCCTGCGCAAATAAGCCTGGTGTTGAAGCCTACAACTGCAAATGTTTGCACCTATCAGTCATGTACACCGGTTTGGAGAAGAACCTGTCAAGATTGTATCAACGTAGTGCTTGCATGATGGCTGGTCAGAAGTTATCTGGCATCAGGTAGAAGCTGCTGACACAGTCAACTGTCAGTCAAACCCCATGCCACACACAGTTTCAAATGATCACTTTTCCTGGCAGCCGAAAGCCAGCATTAACAGCTAGGCTAACTACAGTACTTGCAGCTTATGCTCAAAATACGGTAACCAACTGGACCGGCATGCTAACATATGTACTGACAACCAATGGATGTTACTTTATGTTTGTGTTATAGCTGCACAATGAGCACTGTGTTTGTTAAACATCATTCAAAGGATGGAGTTTAGCTAGCATTAGCTGTCACTTTGCCATAAATCAACAGTTAGGGTTGTAATTACTCGGTAGTACTTGGATACTTCGGCTGGGAACAGACTGCATCGCAAACTTAAATGTATTAATTTAGCTAATTGCAGTCTTTATCCAAATAAGTACACAAGCCAAAACAGACAACAAGAGAATTTATTCTGATTATTTATTATTTACTTTTATTTTTTTTCTCCTCAGCGTATAAGTGGCATCACCTATCAACACATTCCTGAAGTCAGATGTCAGAGAAATAACACATCTAAGTAGAGCTTCCAGTGAATTGGATTTTGTTGGCATGGATCAGGACGCTATCGCTCAGTAATGAATCACAAATATTCCGGTTCAGGCATGCATGTAACTTTGTCGATTATAAACAGCAACAACCAAAGCATAACAAAAAACATAAAGATGCAAATTAAGACCTTGTCAAGACATGCTTTTGTTCTTTCCTGTCAGTTACACATGATTCTGCCGCACATTTCAAAGAGATTATTGGATATTTCATCCTGATGCATTCATTTTAAACTAATCTATCCTTAATAAATAAAATATATTAAATCGTTTTGATTCTGGAGAGCAATGTTCTTCTCTTAAATAAATAAAGCATTACAGTCCCATACTGTTTTAATAATAGTTGATCTCTCCAGCAAGCACTTTGTGACAAAGAGCAAATGAACATGTGGATTAATAATTCATCTGTTTGCAATACTCATCTCAAAGCAGATAAATGGATAAACAAGGTCTCAGCAATAATACAATCCGGGCGTTGGCTTCAACCCGATGACCCCTCCTATACCCTGAGAGGAAACTTCCTGTTCCTTCTGACCCTCCAGCAGGTGAAAGCACTGCGCTGCCGTGAGAACAAGAGACGGAAAGTCAAGTCGACAATGAAAGCCTGTTCATTTCTCTTTTCCTTTCTCCTCAAGGTCGATGTTCAGGGTAGAAGCCTCTCTCTTTCTCTGCTGTATCACTTTACGCTGTTATCTACAAACATGTTCTTGCCAGTTTTAGCTCCACCTACACTGCAGCAACTTTGTCTAAACTTCACCTTGATTTGACGCTTCGTCCTACCTGATTCTTCCTTCCAAGTATTTGATTAAAATAAGCAATAAGATAGCAGAGGCACGTTGAGGACATATTTTTGATTGTGGTTAATGAGCTGACAGGATGCCATCCCATTACTAATCAAAGTTCATTATCTTGTTTTCTCTCTTAAAATAGCTTCTGTCAGCCTCTCTGCACGGTTTAGGCAGGCTGCTGCACTGTCAAAACTATTACAATGTGTCAATCAAACAATAAAAAAAAAATCTATTTATACATTATATAATATTTTGTTGTTATTTAATATTGAGGGAAAAAAATAGCAGACAAGTCATGACAGTAACAATTAACCTCATTCCAAACTGATGGGATTGCTAAAATACTTGTTGCTGGCTTCAGCTTGCTAACTATTTATAGTCACAGCAAATGGCTAGGCTAACCCCCCTCCTTGTGTAATGTAGGAGAAAAACAACAGACCCCTTTTTCACAGCAGCCATTTTGACAACTTGACATGATACTAATTAAGGCTCCATTTCATTTAATGCAGCAGAGCCTTTCAAGTGAGTCCACATGAACCACAGCAGTACTCTGACTCTGTTTGACCTGAATGGAACTGAACCTTCATTTGTATCATTGGAAACACCTGTGTTCATACTACTTCATATCAAAATGGCTGGTTATAAATGCACCATCCATGTATTCAAAATAACAAGTGCAAGTACGCAAATTAAGACGTAGAAAATTATGTGTGTGGGACCTGACATTGAGAGGGGGTTAAAAGAATATGAACAAATACGCCACCAAGTGAGAACCCATACATTTCGGAGTCTTGCTAAACAAGCGATGTCTAGGGGCAAGCTTTAGCCCCTACTGGTTTGGTCCCTTGATCAACAAATCGCTCAGTAAAGACTCGCTAATCAAGAGACTTCTAGAAACAGCTTCCAGCCCACGACTGTTGACATGCCAAATATGTGTCCTTCCTGCCTCCTATCCTTTCGTTTGCTGGACTTGACCTTCAGGTCTTAATGGAAATGCCCCCTCACCCACCTACCCTTTGTTACCTACTTTACGGTACCATAAAAGTTTGTACAATACAAACTTAATCAGTATTTATTAACACATGATTTATTCTTATATTCTGCTGCCGTCAGGATAGTTGGCTCTGCTTAACCAACATGAGAAACGTTATTAAATGGACTTTTTAACACAATAGCAGCACATCACTGTCACTGTCACTCCCCCCAGGGTGATGCCCCACCTGGCTAAACCCTATACAGCAGACCTCAGATGGCCAGCATCACTCACCCTAAGGTGACACACATTTCAATGGGACAAAACAACAGGTGCTTTATGTACAAGTGTAGTTTAAGCAGAGTCGTTTTGCTGTTACTACACGAGACTTATGGACCTTTGAAGTGACACTTGGAGGATATGAATGCTTTGAAATACAGGCTTTGAAAAGTCTATGGAAAATATTTCAGGTTATTATTTTTGAAGGTCAGAGGTACAGGCAAAGTCCTACCCAGCAGCCAGTGAAGCCTGCCATCCTGCACGATACAGTTTAGTGTAAGAAAAGAAACACAACAGGTTGGTGGGTGAACACGTTCAATAGATCCATCCCTCCCTGTCTTTAAGGGCCGAGGCTACGCAACATACTTTGTCCTCATGCATTGCACCCTTCCTGTCTGCATTTACCTCTACTGTTGATTGCCTGCTGTTTTGTCACTCTCAATTCCCACATAATTCTTCACAGGCAACACCCTTTTCCTCTCCATTGTATGTTTCCCCCGTTCTCAGCATCCACTTTATGTCCTGCTGCTTAATCGGTTCCAGTGTGTTTGTATGAAAGCATGTTGCTGTACGGTGGTTATGGTGATTGTAAACACTCATGCAACTGATGCCGGTAGGAGCAGCAGGACGGTTTTATAGTTGTATGCTTCCTTAAGCTTACAAGCTGGACTCTAATGGATGTTCGACTTGACTGAGGATAAACCTCAGGCTAAGATGCAGGAATATTATCACCACAACACAACTTAACTTCTTAATAGCTGCAGTGTAATTTCTGCTTTTTTTAAAATGCAAATTTAACCATCAGATTGTATTTTACAATAACTAATATAGGTACAGTATTTTAAGATTGTAGTATATGTTATTTGGCAAGAGAGACATTATGTATATATATACTTCACCAGCTTTTGCTACTTGATAATGTATTTCACTACTGACTAATCCAGAATGCAGTAATGTGAATTTTGAAACCTTAGCATCCTGGTTTCGGTTGTATACTTTGACCCATATTATATTGGATTATTTACAACAGGTCAATGACCAAAAATAGATAGCAGAGATCTATAAATGAATATATTATATGATTATAGTCACATACTGTCTGCAGTACTAGCAGTGGTGAAAGATGGTCTGCAGAAATCCTCTCCTGCACAAAAAGTGATGGATGACACAATTCAAATGACAACCAGAGATTTGTCTTAAAGAACATGAACAAGACCAGCTCTGTGAGGCTGCATTTAGACACAGCGATGCTTTGAGCTAAATGCTAAAAGCAGCACGCTGACATGCTGACAATAACACTGTTACGCAGATTTAATTTATTGTTCATCATGTTCACTGTCTCAGTTTAGCTTGTTAAATGAAATGAGATTCCCTCTGTGTTCTCAGAGTCGATCACAGAGTAAGAAGTCATATTTTTCTCTCAATCTTGGGTTCAAGTTAAGGAAGGATTAACTCGGTTGTGCTGTCATGACATATTTGCAACCCCTTCCGTATATACTGGTGATTATTCAAAATGTGTCATGGTGGTTAAGTCCACAATACTACATTTTTCATTGCTGCATATTCCCAGGGTGAACATATGTCAGTGTTGGCTATGACATGAAATGACTGAAGAGTATAAACTTTGCCTCAGCTCATAACAGAAACTACAAGTATCTGGAACACATGTTGTGGCTTGGCTCAATTTGTCAGGGATAAGAAAGCAAAAAAATCATCGGCCGTGACTCTGTTCTGAAATGTCAGATGAGTGTTGAGATAACTGAAGCTCAGTGACATGAGACCAGCTGCAGCACAAATGTTTTCCAATATCCACACAATTATGTGTGTCAGTAAGTGCAACACAAACATCTGGGTTTTTTTTACTATGAGATTGTAATCTTAAAACAATAAACATCACATGTTTAGCAAGAATAACGGCTTCCCTATCATTTTGATGCTTCCCTGGTAAATAGCGCCTCTGTCATTTCCACACTATGCCCTGTACACCTGTTTTGACACTATGTGGATCATAAGGAGAAAATGTTTTCTGTTTTTCCCTCTGAGTTTCGGGTCTAGGACAGGTGTGTGTGTGTGTGTGTGTGTGTTAGTTATTGACCGAACTTCGGGAATAAATGACTGCAAGACAGACGCCAACTGACATCTCTTTTAATCATTCCCCCCACTAAATTATATTCAAAGGTGTCCTACCCAAATTCATAATCATGATGTATATATTACTTCAAGTGTTGCCCCATTTGTAACGATGATTCACTGGAATCTTATGCAACCGTCTTCTTACGAGCCAGATCATGTCATTTTTTGAGGGGATTTTAAAATGCTGCCATAATATGAATTTAAAAAACAAAAGTCAGGGATGATTCACATCTGCATCATATTAATTGGTCACCTGATTCCACTTACTGTCTTGTTTTGGGGGAACAAACAGTGCACTGTCCTCAAACAAGTCAAACAATGGTCCTTGTTTTATTTTAGAGATCAGACATACAGAAATGACTTGGACAGCAGATATAGGCAGGCTGTCTTAATCACGCCTCCGGCTACAACACAAGGGTGTTAGGCGGGTTTAGCATAATGGCCGCATGGGGTATTGCAACTTCCTTTAGCATCAATGGACGCAAAAATTTCCAAATCATTGGTGCTGGAAATCCCTTGTAGTGACCTGTTCAGTCCAGGAAGATTTAGAAAGTCTAGAAGAGCTGTATAATTGAATTATTCTATCAAATCTATGTGCGTGGAAGCAGAATTTTACCATGAGTCATGTGAATTTAACTGCTACACTGTTTATTCCTAATGTACTCTGTGGATGTCAGCTGTAGGCTAGAAAAAGACACACTGACCATGCCTGTAGGAGCGTTTGTGTTCAGTTCAGCCTCCCCAAGAACTTCAGTTCTGTCTCCAGTCTCTTTCCTCTTTTACTCTCATCTCTGTACAAGCTTTAGGATAGATGCAAATTTCTATCAAGTTGAAACATGTGTCTTTGAATCATTTGAGTGTTTTTTCCAAAATACTTTTCAAACTTTTTTTATGCTGTTTCTGTGTCTGACTTCCCTCTAGCTCGATCAGAATCACATACTCTCTGCAGAAAGCCACTTCTGGGATGCTTCATTGTGTAATGCAGATGTGTCAAACTCGAATTAGCATAGTATGCTCATCATAGTATGGACACATTAACTCCACAAACAAGGCACACAGGTCAGTAGCCTCCGGGCTGCTTTGAAAGTCCCTGTTCTCAAAGTCAACTTTTCATTTGGTCATTTTCTGGGGGGCTTTAATGTCGCGGTTCATGTGCTGATTAGTGTGTCAATAATGAACCAGCAGTGTGCACAGGTCTTGACCAATGACAGTATCTTGACTTGTGTGGTGGCTGTTGCAGTGCATTGTGGGATTTGTTAACTTAAAATGTATCTTTGGAAAAGAATGATGATAACTTCTATTAATTTTTATTGATTTAATTGATTTAATTGGAATACACTGTCTTAATTCTTTGTTACTTCAAACCCCTAAAACTAGAGGCTCACTCAACAACCTCAGCTCCATAAACGTTTCAATTGCCTTCCCAATTCCCTTCCCTTTTCATTGAAGAGAAGCCTTTATTTATTCCAGGAGGACCACTTATTCTAGTGTTACCTGTTACCTTCCTACTCCCATATGGGAACTGCAGACTTATCGGACTGGGCAATCTAACCCGACAACTCTCTTGTGCTCTTGTACACTCTCTTACACACACACACACACACACACACACACACACACACACACACACACATGCATAAAAACCCCTCTCTCTCTTTCCCTTTCCCTCTCTCCTATCTGGCAGAGTGATCTAATGCAGCAGCTCTCCTGCCGTCTGGCTGCCACGACAGGTAAACTATACCTGCGGCCTTGAATTACCCTCCTCTTTCCCTTCTCCTGTCTTCTCCTTCCTTTCCCTCCTTTTCTCCCATCCTCACCCCCTTCCCTCCCTTGCCCCTCTGTCCTCTCCCGTTTCTGTGTTCTTGCTACATGGTCTCACGCTTTAGGTTAGCGATGCGTGGTATTGCCCTTACAACAGATGGCCTGTGTGTGTGTGTGTGTTAGTGTGTGTGTGTGTGTGAATGTGTGTGTGTGTGTGTGTGTGAATGTCTATGCAAATGAGCGCGAGAGAGAGAAAGTAGGAGGGAGAAAAAGACAAAACACATCCTCATTGTTCTTAAGATGAAACACTCGACCCTTCTCTAAAGGTCTGCTGTTAGCCCCACCCTCCTGTAGTTTGCCTCCTGCAGCTGTCACTCATTTACATGAGCTGTCATTTGAACTGAGCCCTGACTAAACATCTGCAACGTCTCCAAATCAATATCTTTATTTAAAAGATTTTGGACATGAAAGCATTCTCATTGTTGCTGGGTCATGGCAAACAATGATATTTGTCCTCAGAGGAGCTTTTGGTCAGTCATCCTGTACTCCAGCTGCCAACTTTTAATAAAAGAATCACTCAGGTGCAATCAATTAAAGGATTTTAAACACACGACAGAATTAAATACTGTATGTTTGTAATTTGCAGGAATTCTTTTAGAAATAAAAAACTGTAGTGTTAGCACTCTTACCTCACAGAACCTTGGCTGGGGTCTTTCTGTCTCTCCGGGTACTCCTGCTTCCTCCTACTGTCCAACTGCACTTAACAGGTTAATTGGTGACTCTAAATTGCCTGATGTGTGAATGTGAGTGTGAATGCCTGTCTGCCTCTATGTGAAACCTGAATTTAAATCAATGCAATGTTCTATTTGTAGATAGAAAACCACTGTTTTTCTGTTATTAGTTGTCACCAATCTACGAGTGCATTCAAGCATCAAATCTGTGTTTGTGGATGGCTTTGCATTTTTCTTCAAATCGTTTTCACACCGTTTTACCACGTAGAGTGTGATGACGATGCATAAATGTATTGGGGGTATTGCTATTGCTATACGCCTCTTCAATAAGCCTTCCAAAACATGTGCTTCATCTACCTTAGATCTGGTATGGATGTAAGTGGCTTTCCTATTTACATTTTTTTTCCAATTGCTTAAACACAATTTTGCAAACTAGGCTGGTTTTATCAAAATACTAACACAATTCACCAAACCACACACCCAAACTGCAAAACACCTCATATATCACACAAAATGAAGCACTGCAACCAAAATCAAACTTTTGCACCAGATGGCACACACTTCATTCGTACTCGTAGATTTTTGTCTAACCAACTACACACTGTTGCATAATGAAAAGCACTGTCATCTTTAGTATGCTTTGCCATCATACTAACATAGTTCAAACTGTAGAGAATTCTTCAGATTGTTCACATGCACAGAAATATTTGCAGATACACACACGTGCTATTGAAATATTTATTTATTTATTTTTTACCAAACAAGTCAGTGCAACATATGCACAGCAGATATATTTACATTGGAGTGAACTAAAATATGCTCACAAAACAGTAAGCTGAAAAATAAAATTGCAGAAAAAATGTTAAAATTAAAAAATAAAGAGGAAAGCAAAATAATTTGACAACACTGCTCTCATTCAAACCCTCCCTCTTCCTCTTCCTCTCTCAGCAATGTCTTCCAAAGATGCTCACCTATGCTCTTTTATTGCTTACTTCCTGATTGAAGTGTTAACAATTACATAACACCATGTTTGGCCAGGTGGCACATGTAGTGGCCAATGAGCTCATGTAGTGTCATTTTAAATGGCGTGTTTTGAAATTGCAAACATGTGAATTTATGTCAGATTGTTGTGTCTTATGCAGAGAACCGCGTTCAAAAAGACATTTCCAATTGCAAAATGTGTGTAAAGCAGAACATGTGTTTAAAGTTTTGGTGATTTGAGATGAGGTTTTGCTCCCTGTGTGTCAGTTTAAATATTTGTGCTATCCATGTCATTTCAGTTTGTTAGCAACTGGAAAAAAATGTCATCTTTAGAATTTGCACTGATCAACACTCTTCTGCTTACCCTGGTAATGTTATCTTACTAGTCCATCCAACTTTTCGTGTATTCATGCCATCGAATCCTGAGATGCCATGAACATAAACAGAACATTGGATTCAAACATGGTACAATCAGGGGGAATACTTGGAGAGAGAAGAGACACTGTGCAGGAACATGCAGACCTGGAGGCAGAAAACCCCTGCAGGGGTGGAAGATCCCTCTGATCATATGAGTGGGTGGGTGTATTTTTATGTGTGGTTTTCTCCAAAGGCCATAAACGTAATTTATGTATATGGACGTCAGTGTGTGTCGCAACGCGGCGTTTTTGTTTTTGAGAATCTCCATGTGTTTTACATTGAGCAACAGGAGATTCTCAGCCTTTGATGAGACGTGGTGTGTAAGCAAGAGTGTGCTTTTCCTCGCAAATTAAATGTTGCTCGTGTGAGCGGGGGCATGTGTGTGTAAGCAAAAGATAGAGAGATAAAGACGGTGTGTGCGTGTGAGAGAGTGTGAGAGTGTGTGTGTTGGAAGAGTGTAAATATGAGACTGAGGCAACAACTGAGCCGTGGAACTGAGAGGCCCAGAGGGAAGAGTCACAAACTCTTCATTGGGAAAACTTAAACTGGAAAGCCCTGTGATCATATTATTTTATGTCATCTTTTTTAAGATTAGGATTGTTTTCACATTTTTTCCATTAAGAACATTTAAAAAAATATTCATAAACCTTTGCTTTAGAAATTCTTTTTTTCGTCATCTTGTTTTCTCTGCTAATTTGTGTTCTTCACTTAAATGAATCACCACAGTTTCCACTGAACAGTGTATGCTTCTTATATATGTATGCGTGTGAAAGTGGGGTAAAAAGCAAATCAAACTGGGTAGATATCTGATCCATGCAGGAGTAATAGCAGTTCTCCGTCTTCTTCTCTCCCCCCTCTCTCTGTCCTTGTCTCACCTGTTTTCCCTGTTTCCCTTCTTTTACCCCGTGCTACATCGTTTCTTTTTCCACCTTCATCCTGGTCCCCCCCCCCCCATCTTCTTCTCCTGTGCTCTTACTGTCTTATTCAGCTCCAGGCTACAGATCACTGTCACACACACCCACCCACACACATAGACAAGAATGCAGTAAGGGGAGAAGAGGGTTGGGGGTAAGTAACTTGTAAAAGAAGAAAAAAGAAAAAAAGAAATAGAGATGTTAAGTTGCCTGAGTTGTGTCAAGTCGTGTGGAGGAATGATGGCCATGTGGCTTGCTTTTATGTCCATCTTTTTGTGAAGACACATCACACAGAATATTTACTCCGTGGCAGTCTGTGATAATAAAAAATATATAATAAAATAAAAAGATCACCAGCTGCATGCTGGTTGGGGTTAGGTTGGGAGCAAGGTGCTGCCACAAGCGAAATGAATGCAGGTGATGGAAAAACAGAGCGCAAGATGGAGCAGCAGATTGGTGCAGCATCAGCAGCCTTGCAGACATTGTACTGGACCATTGTGGGAAAGAGGGAGCAGAGCCAGAAGCGTCCAAAATGAGTTTCCTTCAGCAGGTGTCTGGCTTCAGCCTTAGACATAGGGTAAGGAGCTCAGGCATCCGGAGGGAGGTTGGAGTAGAGTCTGATTAGGATGCTTCCTGGGCGCCTTCCTTTGGAAGTGTCCTGGAGATCCTGGGGCAAACCCAGAACTCGCTGGAGGGACTATGTAGCCCATCTAATCTGGGAACACTGGGAGGAACTGGAATGCATTGCTTGGGAGACGGATGCCTGGAACCCCCTGAGGAACCCCTTACCACCGCAGCACTCTTCCCCCTGGTTAAAATTTGAATTTTTGACTGGAATGCAGCAAAGGATGTTAAAGTCTGTTCCAACATAGTGATAAAGTTACACAATTGGTCGGTTCCTTCAAGGACCTAGTTGCATGACGCTCGCCTGTCTTGACACACATTTAGTCTGTCTGTTGACTGTATACCAGCATGTAAAAGGCCCCAAAATACAAAATCTTTTTCCTGTAGTTCTACTCTGCCAACCGCACTCAAATTCCACACCACTCCTACAGATGGATATCCGTTTGCAATTGTTTTCCTTTAATCGGCTGCAGATGCTGAATGACACGGAACATCTACCATATCTCGGTAAGAGCAAGACATTTTCCAAAACACCTACACAAAAATACTAAAATCAGGCTGGGCAGAGCACAAAACCCTGTTTATAACAAACATTCACTAAAACCTAACTCGATCCATCGAAGCCAAACATCCAGGCCATTAACAAAATCAAAAGCAATGTTTTGACAAGAGTTAATCTGGATGAGATTTCCAGCCACTTCATTACAAACTTATCTGCGTTTATTATTTTGTCATTGACTCTCACACTATCTTTGTTATTTCAGCTCTTGCTGAGTATTTATTGCAAAAATAAAGTTTCTTGGATGAGTTAACGTTCATGCAAGACCTCAAAAGACACCAAGGGCTGTGAGAAAGGGTTAGGATCTGGCTATACAGATAATGGCTGTCAAGTAATCTGGTGGGTCAGAATACTGCCAAAGAACACGTCAACATTAATAAAAAAAAAAGTTCTTGAACCTACTGTCCAGTGTGCAAGCGAGCTAACAGGACAGTGTATTATGAGGTCTCTGTAATATCAACGCCTCTATTTTGTCAACAGATTTATGTTTCCCCTGAAGAATATGAGGAATTAGTGGGTCAAGCTGTTGCGGTCACTTTCGACCTCCAAGTCACACCAACTTGAATCATGGCCTCATTAATTCCCTCATTGAAGTGTCCTGATCCCTGAGCCATAACGGATCTGTTACATGTGGATTTAAATCCTCTCAGACAGGTGATTCACAGAGTAAACACTTGCTTATTATACAAGAGACCTTGATTCAAATCCCTATGTTGTATGTTTGTTCATGCAATTAAGTAACCGGGTTATTGTTGGCTTTATGCAAAAACTTGGTGTTTTCAATGTCACGTAAATGAGAAACCTGGTTTCTGTAAGTGGGGTAAGGGATTTTTGTCAGGGGTCAGGTTTCTGCTGGGGAAACCTGATTTCTTGGCAATATGCACACCTAGCCAGATTTAGTACTTCAGTCGAGTGTCCTTGCTAAAATAATAAGGTACAAAGTCCCAATAAAACACAAGAACAGAAACATGCAAAATCACTCTGACTACTGTTTTTTTGTCTTTTACATATGATAGTGTTTCTAATCTACATTTTAGAGTTTATGATATGACTCACCATTCCAAGAGAATGAAAGCTCTTGTTTGTTAAAAATATAGGTGTTACCCAAGGTGCTACTCAAGTGAACTGATGTCAGTCCAAAAGCTGTGGTTTTGTGACAGTTGTCTCAGTTGCGCTTCTTTTTTTACCATTCTTCTCATTGACTGGTCTGATGAGCGGCAGGGAGGACACAAGTATCGACATGCAAACGGCTCAGACACCCTCCTTGATCATTACAACGATGGATTGATCATGGATAACAAACAAATTCTGTGTGCTATTCAGTCTGCAAGTCAACATTTGAGAGCGCACATGGTGTTAACAGGACACAACCACGTCTGGATGTCAGGGTTTCTTTCAAAGTCAAAGTCAAAGTCAGCTTTTGAAGATATTACCCCACTGTGTATCATTCAACCTGTGATTGTGTATGCATCTGACCTGTAGTCTGGTGATCCAAGTGATCAACCTTACCATCATCTACTTTATTCATACAAGTCAGATTTGCATCACACTTATTCTGAACAACATGCTGTCAATCTGAATGTGTGCAATGATTGACACTGCTTTAGAGACTGCTCCTTGTTGTGATTGGTTGTTGATGCTGTTTGGAGCACATAGATGAGCCAGAGGAACCTGGTTTCTTCATGGATTATGTGTCTCCTGCAATCAAGGATATACTGACAGTATCTGCAAATAAGCCATAAAGTTATTATTTATCATAAAGAAGCGGCAGCATTAATAGATTTTATTTCTGACGTTAGCAGAGGTGCTCCGCTCTGCAGAGGTGGACATAGTGGACATTGTATTCTATTGCCTTCCCACCAAACATAACTGCTGTTTTGCAAAACAGAGCTACTATTATTTCACTCTGCTGTTCTGCTGTGGGTGTTGACACGCTGGAAACACATAGCAATGCATGCACATGAATGCAAACACTAACGTACATACCTCCTGCTCACACACATTAATTTGTATGTCAACAGATTCCACCACAGCACAAAGCAAACGGGAGTCCCGTCTACTCTCTAAAGAAAGTTTTTTTTCTCCTCAGGCAGCTGCTTGTTGTCTTAATCTGACGTGTCCGACTCGACAAATAGAGAGGTGGAGCAGGAGGAAAAGTATTTTTCACCCTCTGTGGCATGCAGAGCTACAGATGTTGTAATAAATGAGCCATGACGCTGTTTATTTGTTTTCCGTGTGCTTCATTCAAACCAACGTAAGAAGCCAAGAAAATAAATGACAGCTCTGCTGGACCATAGTGACATTATATTTACATTTTTTTTTGCATGTGTAATCCTTTTTACAGCCTTTTGAGAATTGGAAAAAAAAGTTGTCCATCTGGCTTCCTTGAAAAAAATACTGAGAGTTCAGTGGTTCTGACCTTTGTCCTTGTTTGTACTGGTTTGTTGCTATGATGACATACTGCAGAGGTTTATCACATTCTCAAGAACTTTTTAAAAACTTTTAAGGTTTTGTTAGTTGGAAAAGGCATGTGCAAAGTTTGGTTTTAGAGGTGAGAAATGTATATTTTTAATTTAAGAATTCCTGATCAAGATCCTGATGATGAACTCCAGGTATAATTCTGGGTATGAATAATAATGAGATGTACGATATGGATGAATATATATGTGTATTCGAATAAAAAAAAAAGAAGAAAAAGAAAATTAAAGTATTATATCTGTTGGCACTGTTTTACCATCCCAACACTGCGGACCTTAGCTGACTTATTGTCCTAAATACAAACTCAGTTTAAATAAATGATATTTAAATTTTTCATTTATCCAGGTCCTGTATTCCTGTTACAGCCTCTCCCAGTATGATCTGGGTGAAAGTCAGGGAAACACCTTCGGCAGTACACAATATAAGTGTAGGTTTTTTGGTGTTTGACAGGAGCAGGCCTCGGTTCTGCTTGAAGATTAGAGCTTTGTTGTGGACAGTGGGACCGTTTGCAGGGTTAAGTATATCCGTAAAAACATATAGATTAAAATGGACTCAATCTATTTCCATTTGTTTTCTTTAGAACCTACTAAACATGTCCCGATCATTGGGCCAATATCCTGATCTGAGTATAAGATGAGATCTACCATTCAATCAGGACATCGGTGTACTCTGCAATGTATATTTTAATATCATTCATTGGGACAAACACATGGTACATGCGTGCATATGCACGCAGGTGTAAATATTGGCCTTCATAGTGGTTTTCTGTGAGCACAGTGGCATCATCTATTTACAAGCAACATCTTTCATTTGGTCATGTTGTCCCTCTTTGTGTGTGTGTTTGCATATCTACAATCAATAAATTGACCTTTATTTACTCAGGGAAGGTTTGCTTAGCACCAATGCTCCTTTATCCACGCCTTGTTCCACACTCGTGCAGGTCGCAGCCCAGTATGCCCACACTGAACTGGAGCTGCTGCTTTGCTGCTGAGTTGTAGTGCCTTACTTATGGGAATCCCAACCCTGCCAACATATTGAGGGAGAGGTGATTATAAGTCATTCCCACTTGTTTTGACATGTCCTATTGTTCATTCTCTCCTGTGCAGTGAGATAATGTAATGATAACTTCTCCTCACAAGAGAATTCTCAGAGAATTTCTGATGTCTAAAGGCCTTGTCATAGCAGAAGGTGACACAGTGAAGTTTGTCCACGAATCTTTGCCAAATATTCGGTTTTTAGATACAGTATTCACAGGGATAGTTGTTGAACTGGTAACAGGTTAACTGCTAACCACAAGGTAAGCCGCATTTAGCTCATTTAGGCTTATTAAATAAAAGTGTGTGGTGAAGCCTGGCTACAGCAACACCACTCAGCCTTACTTTCAATTTTAAGCCGTTTCCAGTATTGGCCATGAAGCATTTTTTCCCATAGAACACAACTGAGATGTCTATAAAACGTCATGGTCAAATATGTTTTTTTCTATTATGAATTTTTGATCCATTAGAGTTAGAAAACTTTCCTTGAGGAGAGAAAACTTTGTGGCGTCACCACAATGTAAGGTCTATGGCTCAAGCAGGAAATTGGCATATCTGCCACATGAGCAAGTCTCATTGGACTGAATAGGTGCAATATTGGGTCCTGTATCCAGTTCAAATAATACATGGATGGATGAATTACAGCTAATAAGCAATAGCTTCCTCAGTCAGGATGGCCTGCTATTGGACTAGTCAAGAAAAGTCCATTGTATTTATATAACCTTTTTACACTCACCAGTTGCCAGTTTCCACTGCCAGTTTATTAGGTACAGTGAGCTAATAATACAAAAGTTCTGCAATGAATCCTAATTAACTGCATTATTTTAAATTTAAACTTTTCAATTACATTATTCTGTAGATTTGTAGACTGAAAGCAAATGGAAAATATCTTCTAGGAACTTTTATGTGCTGCCAAAACAAGCGTGATCTGAGCCACACAGCTTCGTGAATGCAGTTTAGTGAAGCCACATTCACTGGCAGACTAAATAATGCTTGTGGGAAATCTCATGAGAAAATGGACTGCTCGACTCAGCAGCTCATTCATCCAAAAAAAGGTTAAGGGAATGGTTTCCAATGGATTGAAGACTCTTGAAAAATTCAAAAGACTTTATTAACCTTGGCTTATTCATAATGCACCACTGCATTTTTGCACACATGCTGAGTTGAGCATTTACTTGGAGTTTAGCCTGTAAGCTTACCCACCATGACTTAAAACATGAAAAAGTGTGTTTTTAGGCCTGTGAATGCATGGCTTTAAATTTTGTTTAAATCCTGAATGGAACACAACTTGGAAATCATCATCATTGCATCAGGTTTCACCTACGAGAACTCGATGTACTGTTAAACATCAGCACTGTCCAACCGTTACTCATGTCTCCTCTAGTCACTGTACATTCCTTCTCTGTGACGTTTTCTCCCTTTCTTATTACAGTCATCAAAGTTTGACGACAGCTTTAAGTGACTCACGCAGAACAAACAGGCCAACCTTTTATGCAAATGTTCTGAAGCGGCTGCAGATCCAATGTGCTCATTTGAGTGATTTCACAATATCCTGTGATTTAAAAGATGTTACCAGCTGAAGCCTAGAATGCAGGTAGGTTTTTTTGTTTTCTGACAGGAGCAGGCCAGAGGATTAGCTTTGTTATGGACGGTGACAGTGTCTGCAGGGTTAGGAAGATCCCTAAAATCCTTTACTTACATTTACCTAAAAGTAGATTCAATACATATGTGACACACTGATAATAACTGATAATAAATATATAGTTAGTTTAATATATAATTAGGAAGGTTTGTGTGAAAAGTTTGTTTGGATATAAAATTTCAACATTTCCTTTCTTGTTTCTGTCACTTTTGAGTTGCCCAAGGTTGAGATTGGATTTTTTTTGTTTTTGTTTGTGTGTCATCCTATTTTTTAGCATCCTGATCAGATAATTAACTATATATTAACTGTCTCTGCCTCTGGATACTAGAATATGTTCACATATGTACAAATCCTATGTAGCAGAACTCGATGATACTTTAGGTAAACTTTATTTAAATAGTTTTTAAGAAATAGTTTAAAATTGGAAATGAAAATTTAAGCCAGTTAAAGTGCAACTCTGGAAATTGTTAGATTACAGTTATTGATTATTTTAATAATACTACATACTATTACTGCATGAACCTGCATTTCCTTATTTACTGGGAGTCACAATGAAATCAATCATTCGTGCATTCGTGCTAAGTTTTTGCAAGTAAAAAAAAAAGTAAGTATCTCCAGGATGCCTAAAAAAGCCAATTTTCTACAGTGGTCTAAAACAATGAGGGAATGTACAAAATAAACAGAAACTTCAATCATGCCTGAACCGTGCTAAAATGACTTCAATCAATCGTTACTCTACTTTTCCCTTCATCACTTCAGCACATTCCTGCACCAACTTGTACGGTAAAGTACAGTCTTTCCAAACATTTCAAAAGAACCTCTGTGATCTTTGATGATCTGGCTAACTTGCTAGATAACTGGCACTAATTTAAACGGTATTTTCCACTAGAAGAAAGGTCAGAATGTGGCCACGTTTTTACAGCCTGTCTGCTGTAGCGCAGTCCAATGTTTGTAAGGTTAGAAATGTAGGTGATATAATTAGGACGGTTGTTGCCTGTAGTCACCTGTTAATCATAAATTTCAAGTTTGAAATATAAGAGGTTAGCAGATTCAAAAAAAGTCATATCAGCATTTAAAACTGGGAATATTGGTGGTTATCAAATCAATTAATTGCATTCATAAAGTTTATTTGCAAAACTTGCCGTTCAACTTTAATGGGCATAAATTTGCACCAGTGACCCACAACAAATATTCTCGACAGTGATGACCTTTGAAAGAATGGAGGACACAGCTGTAGATTATGAGCTGTGTTGCACCATTAACTTTTATGTAACCCTCCTGTCATGGTAGAAACTCCTTATGAAAGAGGAATGGTTTGCAGACATTTATGCAAAAGCCGTCACAAGTATATGTCCTTCCACTAAACTGTGTGAATTTTGTGCCCCATTGGTGATAGCTAGAGCTAGACTAATGAACTAACAAGCTTTACACTCTCTTTACACTCACATTTAAATATAATTTAACAATCTTAGATAGAAAAGAGAGACAACCATCATTCAACTTGAATGAATGATGCCTGTTCACTGTTAGAACTCACTTCACCTCAGCCCTTTGTGTTTCTGCCCACTGACACAAAAATGAACAGGACTGATGAGAAGTTTCAGGTGTGCTACGTGCAAACAATGCAGGCACTTTCATCATAAACCTTACAAGATGACCATTTCATATTCAGCTGCTTTAACCTGTGTGGTCTCTTAGTGTGAACGTCTTTCAGCATATATCACACCTTCTTTCATTTAATCTTCCTTCATACATTTGTCATTAAACGTTCATCTTTGGCTCACCCCCAGATTGCAACCATGACTGACAATAACAAAGATAAATTGCGATCAATGTCTGTTGCTAGCAAATGTAATGTAAAACTTAACCTATTAATGGCATAGTGTCTCGTTGTCTAATACTAAGTAAATCAAAGAAATACTCACTTTTGGATGCTTTATAGCAGACTACTGTGCATGACAGCATCTACATGCAAATTTACAGTAATTAAAGATGGAGCTTCGGCAATTAAAACTACTTGATTAAGACCGCAGTAATACTGTGGTTAAAAGAAACCAGCACTGACTGCTGGTGAGAGGTTTCTTGTTTCTTTGAATGAATGCAGCATTTTCTCCCTCTATCTTTGCCTCCTCTCCATCCTCATTTACATCCTCAACTTTGGTTTGTCCTTCCTCGTCTGTCCTCTAGTACCCTTCTTTCCTCCTGTCACACTTCTACTCTTTCCACTTGTCCACTTCCTCCTCCTCATCCCTCTTCCTTTTTCCTCTCCATGCTTTTTGCTCATTTCTCCTTTCCTCTCTCACGTAATTTTTTTTCTTTACCTTCTTTCACTCCATCACTCCTCCTGTTCCTGTCTCTCCCCCTAGAGAGCAGGATGAATAATGCAATGTTCTGCTCTGATTATCACCATCATCATTGGTCTTTCCTCTGATTTCTCTTTTTTCTGTCTCTTAGTCAGTAAGACATCTTTCTTTTTCTTTCTTTCTCTCTCTTTGTCCCTTCTTGTCATTCTGATAAGCACCATTGTGCTAAAGTCAAAGCAACAATAAAGCACTGTAATAAATATGTTTGCTTATGGAGTCTTTTTCCTGTTTCAATTGAAGGTCAAAGAGGGTGTCGTATGTTTTACAGATTGTGAAGCTCTTGGAGAAATTTTTGACTACATAAATAAATGTGAAACTATTTCAGGGGTGAGGCTAAAGTTGGAAAAGAAGAGAGATTGTTGCAGTTGTTCCTGAGTTTGGATTTTTCATTCTCAGTTCACATTCTTTGAATTTAGAAATTTGTGTTTTATGTACAGGTGTCTGGTCAGAATTAGGCTGTTACATCTTTCTGCTGTGAGCAACACAAACTAAATTACAGCCCTAAGGAAGACTCCAGTGAGCTGCAGTGGGAGGAAAACCAGAGGAGGGAGGTCAGTGTGGCCTGGCTGAGTGCCTGTTCTCAGCTGTCCTCCAGCGTCCACCCCATCCCTGGATGCAGGGATGCTGGAAGCTACAGCTGGGGCGTGTGCCTGGATGCATGACCCACACTGACATGTTGGAAGTAGAGCTGCTGGACAATCACAGTAGGGAGTGTGGACTGGTAGCTGGAGGGGTGCCTGTTCACCTCCTGGGGACTACAGAGGTGCCCTTGAACAAGGCACTGAACCCCTAACTGCACCAACTATTTAGCTCCTTCACTCTAAAATCTCTGCAACTGATGCATGTCTGCAGGTCCTGTGTGTGTGTAATGAATGATAATAATAATAAGAAAAATGAAGTAATTTCCCTAATGCAGATTAATAAAGTACTTCTCGTTGTATATAACAAAAAATATTGACAAATCATGAAAAGAAGTGATCTGTATTTCTCATTCTTGACTGATTCAGTTCTTTATTGGTGTTAAAGGTACAGTGTGTAAAATTTACTGGCATCTAGTGGTGGGATTGTAGACCCCCCCACCCACTTAATCTATGGTGGCCTTCATGTGCCAAAATAGGTCACTGTTACAACCGTTAAAATATTCTGTAAAACTACAGGTTGTACCAAATGTCATTCTTACCTGTTCTGCAATGTGTTGGTGTATTTGTTGACTTTAGCTAGCTGTTCTGCATGCTAATCAAAGCTATGATCAAAGACATCAAGGTAAGAAGCTAATCTATTGATTCTTCGTCTTTTCACTCCTTTATTGCAAAGATCGCTGAAGTCTAGCACTTTTCTTGTGCTAAATAATATGTACGATCCTCCATTTGTCTAGATTTAACTTCGCAAACTTCAAACAAAACAGTTAGCCGTTAGCAACTACCAAACACTTCTTTTTCTGCTGCGTGCTCTGTAGAGCCGTTTGACCATTCTGGGCTACTGTAACAAAGATGGCGGTGCAAGATGGTGGACTCTATGTAAGAGGACCCACTCCATATGTAGTTATGAAAGGCTCATTGTAATAAAAAAATAACGATTTTACATACAATTTTAAGGTGTTTATACAGTTTATTACTGAAAACATGTTATATTCCATTTCTGCTCATAGATCGTCCTAAAAATTACACTAACTAAATACACAATGTTTTGTTTTACTTTTACAATTTTACAGTACTTGTATTTTACAGGAGTTTTTCTAGTTGATGCTACTTTATACTTCTCCTCCTACTACACTCTGGAGGCTTGTTACAATAAGTAATAAGTACATTTTAATAAAAAGAAACATATATTCACACCAAACTTGTGAGCATTTATGTTAGAGAAACACATTACATTGCATTTAGCAGACGCTTTTATCCAAAGCGACTTACAGAGGAGGACATAAGCTGAGAAAGGTGTAAAGGAGCACAGAATAGTTGTTAGTTTTGTTAGTTTTGTTTGGTAGGGAAGCATTCCCGAAACAGAAAGGTTTTTAGAAGTTTTTTAAAGGTCGAAAGGGATGTTGCTGTTCTAGTAGCCGTTGGTAGGTCATTCCACCATTTGGGGACGACCACAGAGAAGAGTCTGCTAAATGCAATGTAATGTAATGTTGGAGAAACACACATATATAAAAGATGTCAACAGTAACAAATATTAGACATATAAATACAATATATCGTTTACATATCAGAGTTTTTTTTAAAGAAGAACATTTTACACACTGCACAAACACGCACACTTCCATCTACACATTCATCAGTTCAAATACAATACAGAGACTTGTTTTAATTCCTCAAACAGCTCAATCCTCAACACACACACACTGACAAAACATACCCACATCTGCACACTCCTCACCTCACACACATTAAACACACACTCCCTCCACACCAGTTCCTTAAAATCAGTAGTGTATAATCAGCACCAACTTGGTGCCTGTTTCAACACAAACACACTCTCTCCCTGTGAGGTCTGTGTGTTCTGAGATGTTCGACAGCATGCAGGGAGGCTTCCACTGTCAGAGCCACGGGAGGTTTCATGATTGTTAACACACACACACACACACACACACACACACACACACACACTCAAAAGTCCTGTGTGTGTAACCCATAACCATCACTCTCTTCTTTGTCTGTTTATTTGTCTAAACGTCTGGGAGGCAGCAGAGCACAGCGTCAAAGCCCTCTTCACCTCCTCCCCCCTTTTCTCCCTCTCTCCCTTCTCCTCTCAGGTCTACTATTTCCTCCACGTTTTCCATCTTCCCTCCTTTATATCCCGTTTTATTATGTTTGTGTTTGACTTCCTATTGAGGTTTAAAGAGTCATGCATGCTCTGCGTTTAACAGGTGTGTGTCCATCAATACGTCTGTTTCATTTTCCACGGAACACAAAGCTGCACGTTCCGCAGAATGTCGTGACAGAAAACATTGTCCCATCAATTATTCCATGTTGATATTTTCAACAGGAACGGTGTTTGCTGTTGGTGGTTGGGATTGTTCTCTGATACCTATCGCAGTGCAAACAAAGAAAGAATCGCGCTGTGAACTTTTGAACAGGCTTGTTTGGATCTCAGCATAAATCACATGGAATTTACTGTGAAAACAAATCTAATCCATTCGTGTAATTTAGGAAGTTGCTTGAGATCTCCACAGGATTTAGTCTGTCAGAAAAGACAAAGTCTCCTTGTTTAAGGTTGTCCGGGGTATCCTGACATGCCATCAGCTTTCAAGCTCCATGGACCAACATTTGAAATCAGAAATTGGGTCAGGTTATTACAAGTCATATTTATTTATGAGGAGGTCTAAACAAACAGGAGGATAGACAAATACAAAAACAAAAGGACGCAGGGCCAAACAGAAGCAGGAGGAGCAGAGCAGGTGTGTAATTCTCACAGGAATATAATTTGTCACCGTCAGTTATGTCTCTGAAATGGGTGTGTGCATCTCTGCTTTGTGCTCTAATGTTCTTCCTTTTTTCTTTTAAAATTTAACACATGCTCAAACCTCGACACTTGATCGCTCGCATAGTCTACGCTCGCTTCGACCAGGCTCGCTTAGACTTCTGGGATGGGGATTCACCTCAGGTCTGACTGGAGGGGGGCGCTTTTCAAGCATTGCATCCGGTGATGGCCGCGCACAGATCCGGCTCTTACAGGTGAGTCTTGTCATTTTTTTTGCCTCGAAATGCACAATTAACATTTCACGAGGAAGACTGCATATGTGTTTATGTAAATATACAGCAGATAGCTTGAGAGCTACAGCTTTTCATATTGCTCAGGACCAAAAACATGTTACCCTTAAAGATACAGCTATATAAGGTCCAGTTAAGAAGTGTCACTGTAAAGTTGATCAGCTGAGAAGCTCTCTCGTTGGAACAGGTAAATGTTATGTGAGTCAAGAGGAACTGGTGCTGTACATGTCTCGTGTTTGGCCATGTTGCCAAACAAGAAGTTCTTTTGGAGCCAGACGTGAACATGAAATTTGGATAGAGCGTGGAGATGATGGGGGCTGTTTGGGTTTAATACAGAAAGAAACATATTCCTATTACACCTAAACACTAAATATGTTTCAGAAAACATTTGAGGAACAGAATCTAATGTGATCCGATTTCATATTTGCTCAGCTCATCTGACAGTTTGATCTGAGTTTCGTAAGCCTGGATGAATGATCAGTCACAAGGTAGCCACGGGCTAAAGCACACCCTGCTTCGTCATGAACATCATGCTGTACGGAAGAAGAATTGAAAGTAGAGATTGAGACCAGAGACTTGTAAGGAAACTGTTTGCTGAGGTCATAAATCAAGTGAGAGTTTACATAAAATCTGACATTTTCACTGTAGCCGATGCCGTTGCCCCCTGCTGACAATGAAAAAGAATGCAGGTTCAACACACTTCCGCAACAGCTTCACTCTCATTTTCTCTTCATCTCATCCATCAATATTCTAATCAGCCATCACCATCCCCACCGACAAACATTAGCTAACAGTAGCTGCAGTTTTTAAGTGTTTATCACATTTACATTACTACATCACTCTTGATTATTTGCCTAAAATATGACAAGGTCTTATTAATGTCACTTTAGAGTGGAACCTGGAAAAAGCTAAAAAAAGAAATCAGTCAATCAATGGGACCACTATCTGTGCATTGGGGCATAAGAGACACTATTGATGTAATGTATACTATTCAATATCCGTGTCCATTCCTAATTTTCACAAGATAAATGAACAGATTAATATGTGGAAACCATAAGCACCCTGCTAGTTACATAAAGCCACAAAATTATATTATTCACAGCTAAATTATTATACATTTTTATTAATTGTAAACCTCAACATTATTTGGAAATGTAAGCCTCTGATGTGTGACACTGGCACAGGCAGAACAAACAAACTGTGAACGCAGCACTGACCTATCATCACCTTATAAAATTGATACAGTGAATGTGTGAGCAAACAGAGAGAACACAGCATTCATTTGAAGTCATCACCTGGCGGATGAGCGTCCAATATTTCCCCTCTACGTTCGCCAGCAGGTCTCTGTGTCAGCCTGCTGTTGGTCAGGAAGCGTACAGAGGATTTCAGAAGGACATTTCTAAAGTTATCCGAAGTTTCCTTTTCACTCTGTTCCACTTTAATCTGTCTCCTCTCTTTTCACATATTCTGTCTCTTCTCTCAGCCTCCTCTCCATCTTCCCCAGCCTCTCCTTTTCCTCCTCACCCTCTCTCCTTTTACTCTCTCTCAGCTAACTCCTTTTCTTTTCTTGTCCTCTGCCTCCCCCTTTCTCCTCTAAAACTTCCCCCCTCTCCCTCGCTCCTTTCATATTTGATGATTTCACTGCGGTCCAGGGGTAATAATTACACAGTTGTCATGTCACATGGGGAGCCCGAGGGACCTGCTGGAGATGTGCATTGCCATTGTGCTCGTTAAAAATTTAATACATCCTTTATGGTGATGATGCTGAACGAAAAGCTGGTATTAAGGGACCTCTTACGATGTATGACTAATGCTTAGTCATTGAGGTTAGAAAAAGAAAATGCACTGTGTCCCTCACTTTCCCTCACTTTCCTCACAACACATGCAGTGCAGATGTGACAATATACAAGATTGGAGGAAATATCTTGCAGGTAGCAGTTTTATTTTTGCATAATAAAGTCAGTTACTCTATTCAAGTCCACATGTTGTGATCATGGTGGATTAGTTAAGAAAATGATGAATGAAGTCTAGTGTTAAAAATATGTTGGTGCCATTGCGACAGGCTTGGTGCCGGGCAGATTACACGCATGAAATGAAACCATTTAACTATTCAAGTGAGGAGCCATCTCAAACTACAGTTGTTCTACTGTAGATGTCTTTTGTTTCAATTATATGAGCTGTGCCAGTGACGGTCTGTTGGTGCCAAACTGCCTTGAAGCAATACTCTGAACATGGTTTAATCTTGGAAGTATCAACAAAGGACCCGTGGCTGTGTCTCTGTTTTCCTTCATTTTATTTGAACTAAACATGCAAACAACAAAACTTTAATGCGAAAAGTGCTACCAGACAGTGCCTGAACATTATTCGTTCTCACACACATACACAATCCCTTTTCCGTGATGCAACACAGTTGTCCCATGCAAGACGACCTGGGACCACTCTGTTCGAGACGATGCTCTTGCTCAACATAATCCCTCTGGAGTGAAGTGGTGCCTGTAGGTGCTTCCTTTTAAGACCTTAAAACTCAGCCCTTTGTCTTATCGCCTGAACCCAGATACGATTGTCTTTGAGTGGAACATGAGAACTTCTGTAAGCATGGTACAAAAGGGGGAAGAAGTTCCCACGCGCAAACAGTGAGGGTCACTGATTGGTCATCAGTGCATTCAGTGCTTATTCATGCTTCTGTCTTGCTAATGATTGGTCAGATGATTGAACACAGTCGGTTCAGAGAGCAGCAGCAACATGAGGGAAGAGTTTAAGCATGCACAGAAGGTGTTAGATTTCTTGCTAGGTGCTTCTTTTGGCAATAGTCACTAAATGAGTCTTAAAAGTCACCAAGTCTAGGATGAAAGTTGCAAAGTTGGCACCGCTGAGCACCGTCTTTACAACCACTTTACTGAGACTTCAAATGTAAATGAGTCCAGCTGCAAAGGTTTCTGCTGCTGATTTTGGAATACGTTTGGAACAACAAGCATGCATTCATCAAGGATACTAAATAACCAGGAGGCAGAAAGGTAAAGCTGTCGTCCTCTCCCACATTTTTCTCCTTTGAACCTAAAATAAATTCTGCATGATTGCAAACATGCAATTTTCAGTGGCAACACTTTTCTTCCAATTCAAAGGTGCGAAACCACCGAGTGAGCCTTTAGTAAATAGGCTTGGATGCAATGTGACCGTTTGGCAGGGTCAAACCCCATAATGGCACTGAACGTTCCATAAACATAGTCTAAACCCCCCCACAACTATTTGATTGGCAGCCCATCCACACAGCCTGACATGAGGCTGTGCCTGCCAGTCACTTAACCTTCCACTATAGTTTCATAAACACCCACCTGTCCAATTATTAGTCAGGTCAGGTCTTGCCTGTGTGTACTGGCCGATGAGAAAGCATTTATAGATTTAACAGATGTGCTGTTGAGACATGTTGACATGAGATGGAGGACAAAGACCAGATGTGCAGCTAACAGAGTGATGCTGCGTCTGTTCGGATGTGGTAGGAATCAGCTCACTATCAGACACAAAAGGATACATAAACTAAGAATGCGCAACCTTTAGATGATGGGAGACAAGTAGAGCTACTTGGTTAAGGTGAAAGAAAGTCCATGGTTAAATAAACCAGCGTTGTTTGTCGGTGTAAGACAGGATCAAAGTGTGACACTTTGCAGACTTTGCAAGATTAGTCAAAAACATTAGAGATTTGTTTGTTCATAAAGCCTCCGGTAAGAGCTCAGGAAGCTGATATGGGTGCCAGAGGATGTGTTACATTCCCTGAAAGTCCCCAAGACATGAACAAGTGTGAGCAGGAACAGAAACAAAACAAAGCCAGCTGATGGATAAGGCTTACCTCATTCAAAAAATGTAAATGTACAATCACAACTGCACAATCACAACTTTAAGACAACTCATGACACTTTCCATACAGAGCAGGTCTAGACTGAGAGAGCCAACAAGTCCCACCATGAGTAAGCACTTGGTGACGGTGGTGAGGAAAAACGTACTAATGAATATCAACGCATTGAATTTAATTACAAAACAGTGAGTAGAAAAATAGCATTTAATTGATTTATTTTTTATGCATTTACAGCCAAATGTGTTACACGGTTAAGTCTTCAAAAAAGAAGATTAATTCAGTGATTTATCACCACACTCTGTGTGCGTGACCGTGGTTTCAGCTTCAGAATTTGTCCTGTTAAATACACTAAAAAAAAATGTTTTTATGCCAAAATGCAGGACTTATGTATTTTTAACTGCACAGAAAATTCCCATCCATTGGAATTACATAGTTTTAATATAAATATAAATGAACTACTAAACGTATTACTTGCCTCACATCAAGTGGCCTAAATATTTTTTGGAGTGTCATTTGCATAAAGTGTCTCCAATGAAAATGAAGATGCTCTGACATGTGTGATTTTTAGTTGCAAATTATAAATTGGCTGGTAAATCTTTGCTTTGTCTACGACTTCTGTAACATTAAATGGATGAATCTTTTTTTTTTTGCATAGGTTACTTTTTAAGATTCTATCTAATAAAACATAATATTATTAATATAGAAGGATTTCAGTGCACATGTATCTGTGTCAAACAGTAGTGGCGTAAACTAATTTATGTCCATTAGAACAAACTATTTATGTTTCATTTTGTTTTATGGTTACCATTTGTCTTTAACGGTTTATTCTTTGGGAACCTGTCAAATGTCAATCAGCACTACATAGAGACCTAAAGGTTGCATTAGTCAAGCACACACATGCGCGTTCTCTCTCTCTCTCTCTCTCTCTCTCTCTCTCTCTCTCTCTCTCACGCACGGTCCTAATTCGGTGTCCTAATTCATGTCAGCAGCCTTGCTCCGCTGACAGACAGTGGCAGCATGCATGCAGGTCTTTGCAGCAACATGCGCCAAGAGCCATCTGTCCTGTAACAGAAAGAGCGGCGTAGATTATGTTGTCGAGAGAGAGAGAGAGAGAGAGAGAGAGAGAGAGAGAGAGAGAGCGCATTACGCACGCCCTGATCCTCTCCACGCAGAACCAGTGTGGCGCACAGACCGGCGGCAGCCCTCAGAAAGTGGGAAGTTTTCGCCAAAGGATTCTATCTAAAAATTAATCACCTTCATGTCGACTCTGTTGGATACTAACCTGCCGATGCTATGGTTACCTTTATTACGGTAGGAACTGCTTTATTACGTTTGATTTGGTGCTTCTATCTCGCTGAAAGAACTCTTTGGTTCTTGCGGGAATAACATTAAACAAGTGACCCAAAGTGTTCAATATCTTCAACAGTTCAGTCAAAACGTGCCAAAGAATCACGAAGTTGTACTTTGAGTGCATCAAAACGTGTGATGAACAGCTCTGCAGCTGCTTGAAAGCGTTGGAAACTTTTGGAAACTGAATTTGGCTGCACATATGCGTCTAAATTGCTTTTGAGTGCTCCAGATTAAATATTTACTTTTTATGGAGAACAGGAGTTCCATGATATGTTCAGGGGCTTGTTTCCTCCCTTCAGTTTGAGCTCTGACAGGTAAAACAAAGTAGACACATCGCGCCGTGCGCTGCCTGATGGGAACCCAGTGCTCAAACTCACTTCTTGATCCCGTCTCTCTCTCTCTCTCTTTCTCTCTTTCTCTGTCGGTGTGTGCACAGGTACACAAAAGGGTTGGGTCTCTCCAAAGCTCACTTAACGCACACAAACATTAGAGGCTCCTGCTGTTTTCATTCGGGAGCTTTACTCTGTACAAAGGCGTGTTGGAAGGAGCGGAACTGACTGAGGGCGCACGGGGACGGTTCAGATGCGGTTCTTCTTGTATCTTTGGATTACCAACGCGTT
Organism: Larimichthys crocea; assembly: GCF_000972845.2. Taxonomy (NCBI): domain Eukaryota; kingdom Metazoa; phylum Chordata; class Actinopteri; family Sciaenidae; genus Larimichthys; species Larimichthys crocea. Next base: position 25,501,044 of record NC_040013.1, read on the forward strand.
AATTGTGCCTCTGCTCGGTGTTAGTGCGAGTGAAAGCTGATATGTCACAGTTGACTCCAGGCACAAAGGCGGACTATGCGTTGAATCCCTTCTTTTCCCCTCCCTGCGCGTCCGTTTGTATGCGTGCATATTTGTTTGTGTGTGCAGATAAACCATAGCCTGTGTGCGCATGTGGTGGAGAGTGAGCGGCCTCTGTGCGCGCAGAGGCCTCTCCAACCTCTGCACTTTAACATATTTGCCTTTTTGGATGAATGCAACAAAAAATAAATAAAAATGGAACAAATGCTGCGTGCCAGTAACATCCAAATTCCAGATTTCTCCACTTGTTTGAGGAAGAAATCACTTAAAGTCTGATTGGGCCAAATAAGATGGAGCAGAAGTTTTCTGTGCAGAGTTGTTGTCCATGTGTGTTTTGCATTAATGTGTGCATGTGTGGATACATTGTGTACTTCCTTATTTTCCAACTGTGATGGGTCATTTTCCTCCTCAAAAACTAGATTTGAATGTGTGCTGTTGATGGGACTGGAGCCATGTAGCCTAGTAACCCAAAAATACTCATGCACAATGCCTTGTGTATGTGTGTGTCCAGTCTGATAACATAACATAACAACATAACACAACATGGAGGCAATTCTGCGTAATGGCCTTCTAAGTGGTGGTACAGTTGTCTATGTCTGATATGACATGTGGTCTGGGGCAGCTTTGTGTAATGGGGTGGGCGTCTTGAGCCTTTGGTGGCTGCTTTCCTGCTGCTGTGGGAGCACACTCATGTGTGTGAATGTGCACGCATGCAGAGGCCACTGGAGCAGCTGTTGCAGCAGCGGCGGATTTGACACAGAGCCGCTCCTGACGTGTAGGCATGAGGAAATTAGGACGCAACTGAGAGAGAGAGGGGCCGGTTCCATTCTGCAACTCCCTTTATGTGCACTTGTGTAAAAAAAAAAAAAAAAAAAGGCCTCCCAGGCACTTTCTACTACAGCTGTGGGTTGTTGCGTGCATGTTGCTCTGGGTGCTGTGCAGCTGCACCACCTCTGTTTTAACTACGTTCATTTTGTGTTTTACTGCAAGAGAAAGGAGGAATATTAGGAGTGAGGGGTGTGAACAGATTAGGGGCTGGGCTCAAAGGGAGAACATAAAGTAGATAAGGGTCAAAAGGGGCCAAAATGTCTCCCAGGCGGCTGATAATGTTACTATGGAGAGTTCCTGTTGTACCTTTGGGCTCTGCATTCCAACCTTTTTGTGCTTTTGTGTATCCAACTCCCCTCTTCTATCTGCTTTACTCTTCCCTTCCTGTAAGTTTCATTTGTTGCCCCAATTTTCTTTATTTATGTTGCAGCACTCGTCTGGCAACATCACATATAAACAGAACAGTAATACACAACATCAAACTTAGCCTCCAGGTGCACACCACAGTTTTAATTTGGGTGTTGCTGGTTTAAATTCCAGACAGATGTATCTGCGTGAAAAGACGATCATGACTGAAATGTGGATTTAATGATTCACACTGTGCCTGGGAGGACATTTTCACTTTATCTTGTAGTTAACCACCACAGTGTTGAAGCCTGGTGCTGAAATGTCTGTGGTTAGAAAGTTGCAGTTGTGAAATGTGTACTTGTCAAGTGGGGATTAACTTTTCTGTTAATTACAGGTTTAAATAAACGATCAGATGGAATGATAACTTCCCTTTGTACCAATTAACTTGTGTTGGTCAGTGATGACTTTTCCCTGGTTTAGTGCGCCAGACAGTCAAAGAGGAAAAGGCAGCCTGTGTGGATTGTTGGTGTCATCCCATCACAGATGTTTCATTCATTTGGGTTCATGACACCTCCAGAGGGACTGACTAGAAGCTCTGGTGTCCTTGGAACTCCCTGTTCTGGAAGTCTGTTCACTCAACATGTGATGTTTCTGTGTTTCTTCACCTCTCCTCATGCTGTATCATTATGTGTAATTCAGTCTGTACTTACACTTGCAGAAACAAACAGCAAATTCAGTTTGATTATATCACTGAACACAAGACAACATGGCAGTTCAGTGAGAAAGACCACTCTGATGCCGGAGAATCAACCTAAATATGTTGGAAGATTTTACCTCAATAAAACAAAGAACATGGAGACATCACAGAAACAATCAAGTCTGTAAGATTTCTTCCAACGTTGAAAGGTTAGTCAGTGGACTTCAAAGTATTTTTCCAAAAACAGCTGTTTGAAGGAGATATTTTCTGCTCACATGGTGCACATGGTTTAAGAGCCCCCTCATGGGTTAATCTGGCCCTGCCAGTACATGATTGACCCCGTCAAGATAGTTATCTCTAAAAGGTTCATGCGTTCACATGTTTCGTGAACATGAAGAGATAAAATCTACAATCCTTCTTCAGGGCAAAAATATGATCCAGTTTATTTGAACTTTATATGAGACTTCAGCAATCGGATCAAGTGGATATCTTCCAGAGTCTTTTTACTACAAAATAATTTTTCTTTTTCCCTGGACAGTGTTTATGTGCAAAGAAGGATTTTTATACTCAAATGACTTGGAAGATAATAATAACTTCAGACACTTTAGAGTGTGTTGAACAAAAACCTTGCCCCGCATCCCTTACACTAGAAGTACATTAGGACGAAATATCTTAAAGGTGGGGTCATCCTCCAGAAAGATAGCTGATTATTGAATACGAAATACTGACCCACCAGTCTGGGAGCACAAATGTCACCTGATGAGCGGCTCCTCTGAAACACTACGTTTGTTTCCCCATTTACCATAACCCAAAGTGTCGACATTTGATGACCTGGGAATGAGATTCAGCAATCAACTATGTTTCTCAAGAATGACTGACCGCACTTTAATGGCCACTATGAAGAAGAGGGATGATGACAGCGAGAGCATAAAGCCTGTTTCAGTGTATTTATGGGCAGCTGACTGTTGTTTTAAGACTGACTTGAAAGAATGTGAACCTATCCACTAAAGCCAGACTGCCCTTTGTGCAAAGATCATCTAATTTTAGTACAGATCCAGATCAAAATTTATATCTGGTACTTTTATTTTCTAGCCACGTAACAGTTACGCTCCAGCCTTACACATCCAGCTTTGCATTAAATGCTGTTTTCAATGCAATTCAAAGCATTTCCAATGGAGAAAGTTGGTGGGTGAGAGTGAATCAGATCTTTCAAATCTTATCTAAGCACCAACAGTAACCTTTGCCACCCCTGAGGTTCACCCATCACTCACTGCGACCCTAAAAGCACACACCAGATGTTTCTTACAGGTTGTTTTTGCGTTTCAAGATTTTGAAGGGTTTTGTAATTAAAGCCAAGTGGAGCTCAAGTACTTTTTAACAGATTTGTGACAAATGTGGCAGTTTCAAGATCACTGGGGTCAAGCACCTAAAGAGTTTGTTGGGGCTTTTTTTTTTCTAGCAGATTAGTCAACCTACTGAAGTTCTTTAAAATCTGCATGGAGACACTTTAACCTTAATACTAAGAGATGTGAGTAAACTGCAAATCTGTGATGCTTCATTCCAAATCCATGAGGCAAATGAAGTTGGTGAGTTCAGCTTGTGTTTAGGACAATAGATATTTTCCATACATACCTCTGCCCTTGTGTGTGGATCAAGCTGTTCTACTTATTCTATATGGTTGCAGTTTCACGGCCCTGTCTTCTCCAAGATGGTTTACACATTTAACAGAGTGTTTATACTCTGCACATTCTTATGGCTAGTTAGAGAAAAACATACTGTGAGGATTTGGATCCGACAGCTTTCTCTGCTCTGTGGAACAGAAACACACATATACATGTCAGGACATTCATTTAGGGGGATCCATTCATTTAACCTGTAACCTAAACTGCCTCCCTTGATGTAAACAATCCTAAATCTTAGCTGAAATTGTAGCGCAGCTCTAACGAAAGAAAAGTTTCACCCTCTTTCCCGCAATTCCCCGAGACGGAAAAGATAGAGATCATGGGGTGAGATTCAAGGTGAGGCTCGGCCTTCCCAGCACTTCAGTCATGTGACAGCGCAGCCCTCCTCTTTCTGTCCGTTTTGACCCGGTAATCTGCCTCTCTGTCTCAACGATTTTCTTTATCTCCCTCACATTCACTGTCTGGATCTGCATGTCCCCTCATTTGTTCCTCTCTCTCTCTCTCTCTTTGTGTCCCCCTCTCCATCTCGGACCCTCCCTCCCTCCCAGCCTGTTTTTCTTTCCACTCTCTCCGTTTCCACATTAAAAGGCACACTCAGTGACCTCCTGATAGCGTCCTGATCCTGATACAGTTGATCACTGATAGTGTTGACTGGGATGAATTCCCGTACAGGCCTATCTTTCATTTACTTATGTGCCTCTGTGGATCTGGTTTTTACACCCACACGAACCTACATCTCAAGCCTTGTTTGTGTGGAGATCTTATGTAGCAGAAGAGTATTTAAATGCAAGTAAAACAAGGCTTCTATATGTATATGTATACTGATAGTACTCATCCCCCGAGCTTCCTCTTTTTCCACCAAATATGCTAACAATTCATTTCTGGGAAGCGGGTCACTAATTAAATAGACTGCTTCCTGATTAATTTGTGTTTTCCTGTTTTGACTCACACAAATATTTTTTGTTTGTCATTTCTCTTCATGCAGATGTCATAAATGAAGTAGACAGACAATGCGGTTAGTTTTGTAGTTAATAAAATCAATTTGTTCAAATGTGTCTCATGAGAAGAAGTGGTTTGCTTCTTCAAGCATTGTAGGTTTTTTATGTATCTAATTAAAATCCAGTTACTCAGACACATTCATAGAAGCTGGACAGCTGTTTACATGTTTACTGTATTAATACCAGATGCAGTATTCACAAGTAAAACCACACTGCAAGTAAATATCCTGCATTCAAAATCCTACTTTGTGAAAGTATTATCAGAAAAAAGTACTGTAACAGATTGTACTGATATATGAGGATATAAGTAACATGTACAGTAGTTGGTCCAGGTGGAGCAAGTTTAACAACTCTATTCACAGTAAGGTATTTTATTTCAGTGACGTCACTCATGAGTTAGAAAAGCAGAAAAAACAAAAGTTCTGCCAAGGAAATTTGGAATAACTGTTTTGACTTTTCCCTAATCTTTGTTTTTTGTTGTGGAATTTGACCTTTTATGACCTAAACATTTACTTAAATTCAACAGAAAAGTCAAAAATAAAATGTCTCCGTGAACAACTCACAGATCTGAAACAAGATCAGACAGAAGGCCACAAGTCAGAAATATTGTTTAATATTCCTCTGTGCATTATATTGTATAAGCTGACAACATGATTGTTTTTTCATGTAAATTCTTAAAAGCGACTAAAAGTTGCTACAGTTGTGAGATATGTGCAATACAATAAAAAGTCAGGAATAAAAGTAGCACGTAACATAAGATGGAAACACACAGAAAAGAATAAGTAACAAAATGACATTTAAGTACAATAATAGAGTAAATGTGGTTTCCATTGTTGAACAATGCAGAAGAGAATTCAGCTACTGAACTATTACAGCTACCAAAAAAGTTCCACATTTGCTCCTGTTAATGAGATCAGCACATATTTTCACTAAATTTGGTCGACAAGTCAGCCTTATCCAATATCCTGGATTATATTTAGGCAATTATATCAAATTAAGAGCTGGGGCCTTTTGCCTTTATGATGATTATAACTATGAAAGTACAACCAGTCAAGTCAAATTTACTTACAAACATGTCAGTTTCAGCAGACATAGAAACCATCTGAGTGGCTTCGTGTTAAGATGCAAAATAAGCTGTAAATTAATGAAACATGGCACAGAGATTTAGTTTTTCACTCCGCCATTAAGAAGCTGCTTTTTGTTAAGGAACCCATCCGTTTCCTGCTCGTTTTAGAGACTGTATCTATTGTACGTCACAGCTCCAGTGTGTCTCAAATAGTTTGGCTGCTCAGCTCAAATGCTCTGGAACGACCATCTTCATTTTCCTCTTATGGAATGAGATGCCTATAGGTGACATCTGTGTGGACCGATATGTCAGGTTTGGGTCCACCTTTGATATTTGAGCTGACAGATGTTCAGAAGGCCTTGGGGTGAAACCTGCTGCTTGGAGTCTAAACCACACACACACACACACACACACACACACACACACACACACACACACACACACACACATACACACACACACACACACACAAATCCAATACCTACTTGTCCCTTCAATTGGTTAAACTCTAACCCTAACATGAGACTAATCCTAAACTTTAATCTTTATCCTAAAGACAAAATACTAACCCTGGAGTTGGCCCTTGAGGAAGTCTTCAGGGGTCTCAAATGACATGTCGTGACTTTGCTATGAAAAACATGTATCTCCATCTTTTCAGGAGAGAAAAAAAACAAGTCTGTTTTCAACTTTTTGTCAACACATTTTTCTGTAGACAATCTGCTTGGTGCAATGGTTTGTTTTTCTCATGTACAAGAATTTTCTCAAACCTCAATTTATCTAAAAACCTGTGTTATGTTTGCACTGCGAGACGTTTCCTTGAGATAGGCAATCAGATTCAAATGGATTTATTGTCTTGACCATAATCAGACTGCAGCACTTTAAAAATGCTGATATTATTAATGTGTAATCTGTCACAGATAATGCACTTCAAAGCCTGGATTGATTTTAAAAGTGTGCTGGTGTGGTGCGTTCATGTGCCAGTTAGAGGCTCTGACATCTGGGAGTTCAGAGTTTTGTGTGATGGTCTGTGGATGTTGGATGGGTGGCAGATGTATTTACCCTGAAATACAAAAGAGCAAATCTTTCTGTGTCTTGTTGTTAGGGTAACACGGGATATGTGTTTTCCAAAGAATTGATTTCATAATCCTTGTTCCTCTTTAGTGCTGTGCCTGGTTTTGCAGCCCAGAGGTTTCCATGTACTGTACAAGAGGTTGTCTCTCTGCAATCGTGCTTTATTGTAGAAAATGAGAATTGTCTAAATGATATAATAAACAGAACTTTAAAAAGTTGTCATTGCAGTATCTGTGTTCTTGCAATGGGAATCCGGATCGCCTGCTTAGAACGGATGGATGACTGGATGCTCCGGAGGCTTATCTTCTTTACAAAGCATAAGCCAAATTAATTATGAAACAACCCAAAACACTCAACTCGAGAACTGTTTTTAGACATTTTTATGACTTCCACGGTGTTTGACATCTCCATTGCACCTACAGGATTTTAGTCTTGCATGTCTCTATTAATCTTAATATGGCTCTTTGGTGGTTTGATAAGCTTCTCTATTAAAGGAAGAACTGTTTTGATCTAAAGCACAATATAAACCAAACCGATCATTTCATTTTGTTCCAATTGTTTAGCATTAGAGCATGGTGAAAGGCACACATTTTAGTTTTAGAACTAACTGGGTCTCCTTGTCACATCTCTGAGCTCTGCACTGAGCTGATAGCAGTCTCGTGGTTGATTAAAAAATTAGTAGAGACAGAGGGGAAAAACCCTAACTGCATAATATTGTTTTAATACTGAAGAGCACGACTTCTTGCCACAGTGTGCCTGAAAGGACATTAGTGGTTGTTTTATTTTTATCTATTTATTTACATGTAATAAGCATTGCAAAACACTCTTTTGTACTAGAAGGACATTGCATGAGTTGCAGAAAACTGGAACAGTCAACAGAGCTGTCACCATCGCAGTTCTAGATAGAGTGTACAATGCGGCAGGATTTTTTATGTCAGTGCTTCCAGTTCATCCCCGATCATAGACAGTTACAGCATTAGGGGTTAGGGGTTAGGGTTGTACAAGTGTTTACATGCCAAGGCAACTTCTCAGCAGGAAAATAATTGAGGTAAATTAGTGCCACTTTACATGACACACTGTTGATGATATTCAAAGCACTACACTAGTTGGCAGCTGCTATTTCACTTTCACATTACCGATGTATTGATGCTGTCAAGGATCACAGTTTACATGCCTTTGGCCCACATGGACACGTCTGTAGATTACAAGGGATCAAACTTGTTAGCATGCAAAATGTACATGAAATGATGAGAGTGGAGAGGGTAACTGATATTTTAACATTGTTTGTGTGTGAATGCAAATAATACACTAAATGATATTATTTTATTGTGCGTGTACATTCCTAAACATGGCTGTTACAGGTTTTCTCTTGTCTGCATTTGTGTTTCCCACTCCAAGTTTAACTTCCTGACCCGTGTTCAGGCTGCCCAGAACTGCAGAATTAAACAAGACCAAGAGTCCACAGCCAAGCCAGCAGCTCTGTGAGGCTTTACAAGCACTGTGTTGTTTTGAGCTAAATGCTAACATGTTCAGAATGCTAATACTAGCATGTTGATGTGTTCTTCACACAAGCACTCAGGCATCACCATCAAAGTTTCGCATGTCAGCATGGTAACATTTGCTGATTAGCACAAGGTGATGCTGATGGGAATGTCATCAGCTTTTCCAGTATTGTACAAATTGAAAATTTGACCTGATGATGGTGATAAACAAAAGGTCAGGGGAGAGAGGTTTTTACAATGAATCCTCTGGGGAGCATGAATGAAAGCTAAAACTGTAACTGTCATGGGGACGCTAAAAGAAGAGGCACTTTGGTAGCCAAAGTAGGATTATTCTAAGGAGTGCATGAATGTCTGTATCAGATTTCGTAGCAATCTAATCCTATAGTTGTCCAGAGTTTTCAATCTAAACCAAAAATTAAACCTGATGGTCCTGCTGGGAGGAAAAGGATCACAAAAGACATTAGGACACACATCTGAGAAACATGAAACATCTCTGTTCAAAGTTTGGTGAGATATTTCGCCATATAAAAATTTAAAAGGGTATCACCAAAAAACGCCTGTCTCAAATTTCTCTGCAGTCCATTGTCATAATTCACCACAAATAAGATCATGGTGCCGCTACATAAAAACACCAGAGGATCACCAAAATAGGATTCATCCATGAATATTAAGTTTCATGGTAATCCATCCAATAATTGTCAAGATATATCAGTCTGGGCCAAAGTGGTGGACTGAATTTATGCACTCAGAACAATAATAAAACTGCTCTGAAACGTAATTTTCTATTCCAGTTAGGACTTCATGGTTATATGTAGCCATGTGATACAGACAGTCAGCTAGTTAAATCTTAATCGGTAAATAAATTCTTAATCGGTGAATAAATTCAACTAAGCAGATTTATCATAGTTTTGGCAGCTTGGATAACCAATGTTGGCACATAGGAGTACAGAGTAATAAAAAAAGATATGTAGCAACTTGAATGTTTTTTGGACAGACTCACTTTAGTCTGATCGCAGGTGTTGTGAGCAAAATGTCAAAAATTTATGTGGCCTCTTTTGTTACAATTACTCTATTTTCTTTCTACTTAAGACTGCAATTATTCATCCTGGTTTGACTGGAGGCATGTGTCCTGGCATGACCAGATGATAAAAGTCTGTCTATGTGTTTGTTACATTGTGAACATTGTGCTTAAGAGCCGGTTTGGATGGATGCCGCTGCAGTGAGTGACGTGAGGAAAGAAACATTCCAACAAGAGTTAACTTTTATAATGTGATCGCCGACTGAACCATAACAAAACCATAGAGCTGAACAAATTTGTTATTGTGACTTTGAATAGTGCTTTTACTGCAATGCCATCATTTATACTACACTTAGAACACCTGTCTTGATATATTATACATGCATTATGTTAATTATATATACATACATATATTATATATACTTCTCACCAGATCTAGAAGTTGCCAAATCTAAACCAAGATCACATCTCCCTCCAAACAGTTGACAGTTGTTCATGTTATTCATGCTCTCTCTACCGCTAAAAAGCTACCTGAAGACTTTTATTCATAAATCAATAAACTACTGTTGTTTGGCAAAAGCAATGACAATACTGGAGAGCACATAGCCGAACTATATTGTCAGTATTTTAATGTATATTCTCAGATATCATCGGATCGTATGAAAAAAAAAATAAAACAATCGGATGAGGATTGCTCTCCTATTTACAGACTGATGAGGTTTGCCGGGTTTCTGATGACAGTCCTCACTTGCTGCTGTTTGAACACTTCCTCACACTTGAGCTGAAGTAGATCTTTTAGACTGGAGCCTAAGACAACACCAAAGTCTAATATGGGCAAACAAGACTGAATCTAACGTGTCTGACAGAGGAAAAAAAAAGGTGAACACATCCTGTGTATCGTTCAAGAACATGAAGCAATGTAGGTTCCACCATTAAAGTGATGACTCATCATAAGACCTTTGCCATGAAATAGTTGTTTGTGGAGTCTGAACATCTTACAATATTGATGGTTTTCAGGCAGTAAATGTTTTACAGTGTAAACACATACAGAACATGCGCACAGACATGTAACGTATAAACTGTTTCAGGGATGCTTTTATCCAAAGTGCCCGACAGCGTGATGACCTACAATAACACCATTCATCCTCAAACATTTACAATCAGCTAAATGTAACTCTATGACCTTAAAATGAAAGCCCAGTGAAAGGTTCTCACTTTGCTGTGATGTCCTCACAAGTCACTATGGGAACAAATCATGCCTTTGTCACTACACGGAAGACATGTGACCACGAGGATAATGAAAAGACTACAGAAGAAGATATACTTTATTAATCCCTCGGTGGGGAAATTCTTTTTTTTTCACTCTATTTTTTATTTTTTACATGCATTTTAACCCGGACACACACACACACATGCAGTACAAGGGAGAGATGGTGGAGTGATGGGCAGCCCCCCTGAGAAGCGCCCAGCGAGCAGTTTAAGTGGGGTTGGTGCCTTGCTCAAGGGCACCTCGGCAGTGCCCAGGAGGTGAGCTGGCACCTCTCCAGCTACCAGTCCACCTTCCATATTTTTGGTCCATGGTGTCCTGAGTCTGGGCAATGAGGAGGACAAGTCTTTCATAGTTCATTCATGTTCATAGTTGAAATATCTCCTAGTTGAGGTGCTGAACTGTTCTCTGCAACATGCTGCAAATATAATACAAAAAAAAAAACACAGCCAGTCTGCAGCATTTTTGGCCCTCTGACTTCTAAGGCTCTGGGGGCAGTTGCCTACTTTGTAATCCAGCCCTGGCCCCTGGACCATTAATTGAGGAAATACTAACCATCATGCACACACACTATTACACACACACCGAAGCAAGGTCAAAGCCACTGTTGAGCTCCACAGTCTATTCCTGTGTCTGTGATTCTATTAGACTTGACACCGGATTAGCTTCCCTGATCTCTGTGGCTGATTTGGGTTGGTTATTATAACCTATTACTTCTCCGTCTCTCTCACTCTCACACACAGCCAGCGCCGACACTCCATCTACCACATCTCTTACAGAGAGTTCAGATCACACAGTTCTCATTTGTCGACACTGTGTTTCGGCCTTTGTTTGCTGTCCTCCTGAGGCTCCATGTCGAGCCTGCGGAGAAGCTGTGGATCTAAGTGTCGCTGTGATATGAAGTGAACTTAAATGTAACTCTAGAGTGCTTTCAACAAACAAATGTGTCACGGCGCGCTCGAGAGGAAACAAATGATGCGGAAAATTGATAAAAAACGAGGGCAACTGGTAGAAAGAGCACAAGCCTCCGCTCAGTGTTTATAATCCCAGTCAGTGGACCTTGTCAAATGTAGACCATAATGAAAAACCACATCAAAGTAATAACACATTCTTTCCTTCACCCTTTGAGAAAACCACAGAAATCTAACACTGCGGCCAGTCCTGTTGTGTCTGTCTGGCCTGTTGTGTAAGAATAAGATGGATAGAGGCTTTCTTCTTCTTTTCCTTCCTCTTGTCAACACTGCTGCGCTCGTTTATCCGTTAGACCCGGTGGGGACAAACATTGTACCGCCGAGGGTCAGGAGTCTGCAAGTTCGCTTTGCCACCCCAAACACTTCAGCAGCTGGTTCCACTCAGTCGATCATCTTCTCTGTGTTTGAAGTGTGAAGCCTCAGATCAACAGTGTCACACTGCTCAGTCAGATGTTACCTGCATACTGTGGCCTCTCAGCAGTACACGGTGACCTACTCCTGCATCAGCACTGTGTTTTTTTTTAAAGACGTTTATCTGATTTAGAGGTGGTGCACAGGAAGACACTAATGGTAACAGTTTTACTGAATGAATGTTATTTTTATTAGGCTATATATGTGTCAGTAGACACACTTATTCACTGAGGAGTGATGGTAAAAATCTGTAATTTCAGAATGCAGTCCTGATTTCTATGAAATATGAATCTACTTATCTACTTTAATGTGAAGCTGCAGCACTAGTAAATGTTCAATTTGCATGAGCAGTGGCTTAATACATCATTATTTGCCACAGTTCATAATACTGTTAATATATAAATATTGTAATTCTTTCATCAGTGGCCTTTCTGTGGGCTGAATGAAGCTTTGGTGAGCCGGATGCTGGAGCTCCCTGCCTTAAAGCCATACTTAGACTGATTACAGGTCAGGATATCTCTGCTACTGCCTCTGCTTCGTCTTAGACAGTTATTTTGAAACATTTGTCTCTCATAAGTCTCCCAACATTAAGAAAAATGCAATGTTATTCTTGTATGTACATGGTGAACCTAAAACACACGTTAAGTAGATCACTACAAGTCGTACTAATTTCTTGGGTGTGTAGTCTCTACTTTTCTTTCCATCAGACAAGCCAAATGGTTTCATCAGAGCAAATTCCAACGTCTTCTAAACAACCTTAAAGGTGCCCTGTGGAGTTTTCTGATTACATTCGGCGTAACTCACCAAAACACATTGTGTGTGTCCTTGAGGCTCTGCAAATGTGTTGCATCCATTACCGTCCTCATAAAACATTTGCAAAGCCAATTTTCTTTTAGATAAATATAACGCATGGCAGTTTTTGGCTTACAGAGGAAGACTGGACATTCCTCAGAGCAGACTGAACTGTGCCTATGTCTATTAATGTCTATTAGGATTCTCAACACAAACAGGTAGAGCGTACGCATTGCCACATTTCTTGGCACGTTGTAGATCAGGTGAATAGTGTGAGAACATCAGTAGGAATGTGTTCTGCTTTGCACATGTTCTTCCAAAGAACAACAAAGCAAACTAGATGGAGACCTGCTGGTAAAAGCATCGCAAAAACTCTGCAGGGCACCTTTAAGTTACCTCTGTGGTTGACTTTAGATCTTTTCCTTCCTTCACTGACCAGCAAGGTTCATGTTCCGATGTTAAAGTTCAAAAATCACTCGCTGCTTTGATTTGTTTTGTTGGACTTATTCTAAAATGTTAGTTCTATGGTCTGCTCCTGTTTAACCAGGGTAACTTTGAGACCTGCAGAAGCAGAGTAAGGATTTCTGACATATGTTGTTATACTAACTTCCAAGGTGCACTGGAAAAGGAAAAAAGTCTGTTCAGGTCAAAACTGCAGCAATACTTGTGGTATATAGAACAACAGTTATTGTTAGACCATCGTGTTCATCAGGCTGACATATTAATTAAACCTGTCACAAGTGAAAACATTTTCTTTGCAGAAAGAATTAACCTGTGTTCTTGTCTGGAGTGCTTACAGGAACAATATGTGCTTGACTGTCATGTTTCGGTGTTGGTTTTAGCTGATGGATAGATATGCTGACAGTAACCATCTATAAAGTTCACTGCCCAGCCTCTGTTTGGCCCACCAGGACAAGCAGGCACTATAATTTTACTATTGCTCCATTTAAAGTTTGGAAATAACAGAAAGTCATACCAAGTTTCCCTTGCACCACTCCATATCATGACCCATGCCTGTACGGGGTCCACTTTTGAGTCAACTTTTCAACATTAGTTGCAGTCACAAAACCGATCTGTTTGGTTCTGACTGCTTGTCTTTAGAGTATAAATAATTTACAGAGTAATTAGATATGGGCACTTGAAATAGTCTGTATTTAGATAGCTAACAGGACTATTTAATCTTCTTTCTCTCAATGGTTTATGTAGTCAGACTCACTGTAAGGTGTGTGTTCTTGTTTGTTTTTCTCTGTCAGGTGAAGGTATGTGTACATCTAAGTGTGTACATGTTAGAACTGTGCCCTAAAAAAAAAAAAAAAACTCAACACGCTTACTAACCTTCACACCTCTCCACACCATCTTTTATCACACACCTCATACACTCTAACATCACTTTCACTTTGCACATGCCAACAAACACCACACCAAAGAGGCTTGCTTTTGCAACCACACTCAGGCACAAATTAGTTTTTTTTAAAGGGATAATTGCAGTTGACTCACCTGACAGCAAAACATTCAGGGGATAATTTACTGTTATGATTGGAATTCTGCCCTTCCCTTCACTTACCTTAACACCCCGGAGGTGAAAAGAGAGCAAGGTGGGAGGCGGAGGAGGACAAGGAGGATAAGCCGCCCCGTCTTAACAGCCTTCAAATGTACTCTATGAGCTCAATAAAATGTGGTTACTTTACTGCCCACAGGAAGATAAGTGAAATAAAAACTGTAGAATTAATAGTTTGATATTTTGGTAAATACACATTTTGTTTTTTTGCCTAGAGCCAGATGAGAAAATTAGTACCATTCCCTTGCCTGTACACTAAATATAAAGCATGAAGCATACAGTTAGCAGCTTAGCACAAGTACTGTAAGCAGAGGGAAACATGGAATCAATCTCCTAATCCAACTTTCTGAAAGACCCAAGCAAAACAAGGTAAAACAAGCAAAGGAGAACCTTGATATTTGAGTGACACTGATGAAAGCAGTTGTGTATTTTAAAAGTTATTATGTTGAAAGAATTCCTCAGCAGAGTTTCCACTGTAACCTTGCCACACCTTGCTTTTATCTATACCGAACACTTCTATGCATTCAAATTTGGACCTGCTTTCTGAATATTGTTTTACATTCAGGTTTCTAATGTGACAAACGTGAGAACTGTGTGGTTAGCGTGTTGTCATTTTTAAAATGTTTGGTAATCATTTAATTCATTGATGTGTAAATGTCCCTTGTGTGGGATCCAGCACTTGGTAATTCCAGGATAATTAATAAGAAATTCCTTGATCAGTGGAGAACCTCTCTGGATTTTCCTGATTTTTCTGACTCCCCCCCCAGAAATAGGCCTGATGGTAAAGAGTTGGACAGTTTCCTATCCCTGTCCGTCTTCTACACCTGTACATATACTGAACATTGGCAACAAATTAATTGTCGAGGGCTAAGCCTCAGCCTACCCCAAAGGGTTTTACATAAAAATCAGTTACTTTCTTTCAATCAGTTTTTCTTCCTGCGCTGCATACAAACACTTTGGCCTTCCTCCATTTTGAAGTTCAGCACCACAGAAGCCACTTGTAAATAGTTTTGTGACTAAATGCAGCCATTCATCATACCATTGATTCTAAGCATATCCATACGTCTAAAACATGTGACTTCCGTCCTAACTACATTATTTCTGTTTATGTTGACACCTCCAGCAGCTCAAGTCCAGTTTTAATATTTCAGTTCAGTTTTTCTGTGTTGATGAATTGTTATTTACAGAACAAATACTTGGCCGGGAACTGAGCTGCAGACTGGATCTCTCATTTTCCCCCTTTCTCTCTCGTAACATCTGGAGTCAATTGGACAGTATTAAAGCTCAGACATTGCTGGGTGAAAATCCCTCTGGAGGATTTGGCACACTGCTCTCTAAGCCCCATCACTAAGCACCCTGACTGCATCATCACTGGGGTCTCCACAGTAACTACGCACACCATCCATCACCACAGTCTCAAACTAGTACATGGTTAATACAGGTTCATGTTCAGAAAAAAGAGTTCTGACAGGATTATTTTTAGCATAAAATTGATGTTTCCTGACATTGATTACGAATGCAGCCTGTAGATTATATACTTATATTACTTGACGCAGTACTAGTGTGAAAGACTAATACTTTTTATACCGTCGGTTTATCCTTATTGCCAAGTTAAATTTCTGCACCAATCTAACCCTGCACGACACTGTTGGTGGTTCTGGACTGGAAAACAGTTGTGTGTTTCAGCCCAGTGTGTGTTCAGGGAACCTTGGGCACTGACGGGTGTCAGAGGGGCCAGAATCTAGATTTAGGGAGGTGACGTGTGGCGTTTTTAAAATTGTCTTTATTCTGTGACCTATCCTCAAACTTACAATTAAAACACGATGCCTGGTTTGTTGCCTAAATTCTTTTTTAATTTAAGCTGATCATTTATATTGTTTGTGAGGAGGCAGATTTGTGCAGGAAAAAAAAAGTGAGGCAGACAGGACTGAGTGTGAAGCCATCAATCACACTGCTGTTGGATTTTTTTGTGCAGGCTTTCTTCTTGCTATGCTAATCGTAGCCGGGCACTGACACTTATATTGACTTTTGATTTCATCAGCATGCAACACACCAGCTTGTGTAACTGTTAAGTACGTTTGTATGTATGTATGTTTTTAGCATCCATTACTTATTTCTCACAGACCTGAACAGTGAATGTTAAAACCTTTTAGTCTTGTTCAATGTTCCGCTCGTAATGTATGCTCAGTACTTAAGTTCTTGACATATTTTATGCTCACACAGTTAAGTGTCGTGTTGTTGTTGTTATCCCAATTACGTTCCTATGTTTGTTGCAAGCAACTTTTATAATGAGCAACAGATGTAAGGTGTAATATATGATACAAAAACAGATGTAGGGTTGTGTATGGTCTGTCCCAGAACAGCATGCATGAGAATGAAACACCCACAGGACTTGAAAGTTTGCTAATGGTTACCACAGGAGTTGGCAGAGCTACCATGAAACGCATATAGCCGTGCTTCAATTAGAGCACAGTGGGAACCTGTTTGACTAATCAGATTGCTTTGCTGAAAGCGTCTGTTGTGTAACTGAGTCAGTGGAACAGCTGAAGACTTACAGGAGACAGCGTCCACCTAAAAACATTCAGTAAAAAAAAAACAAGCCGGTAAGGTCTGCTGTGTTAAAGTGTGACGAGCGAGCAGAGTTGTGTAAATGCTGACTTTAAATAGCATCCATTGTTTGTTTTCACTGCTGGGATTTGGGAGATCTCGGCGTGGTTAGCTGCAGCAGTCCACTGGTCCGCTCTTGTGTACTGTGAGTTTACGATGACTCAACTAAAAGATGTTCGGACGCCGGTGGTTGGGCACGCCTGCACTGCTCTCCTCCTGTGCCACATGCAACGGTGAATCTCTAATGAGTTAAGAGCAGGTGTCCTGACATTTTTAGCCTGGTAGCCAAAACAGAAGTGTAATCACTTTCTGACCCAGGGTCAGTACAACAGAGACCTTATGTGTTCTTTTTCAAGTGAGGAACCATTTGTTAAAGGTAAAGTGCAGTATACAATCACATTACTACTCTTCTTTTACATTCACAAGGTGCAGCTGTTGATGAAGAAATGTGCAACGTTCCTTTCCTTTCCTTTCCTTTATTTTCCTTTCCTTTCCTTTCCTTTATTTTCCTTTCCTTTCTTTTTCTTTCCTTTCCTTTTCTTTCCTTTCCTTTCTTTTTCTTTTCTTTTCTTTCCTTTCCTTTCCTTTCCTTTCTTTTCCTTTCCTTTCCTTTCTTTTCCTTTCCTTTCCTTTCCTTTCCTTTAATAGCGATTGAGCAGCCTTATTAATTGTTGCCAGTAGATTACTAGGCTGGCACCCCAGTTACAATCAGTTCAGGGTTTAGACAGTGATTTGCTGGTCACTGTTTTCATCCTAAATTCTTAGAATAACTTAATCTTCTCCCACATTTATTTTGCCCTTAGCCCTATTTTTGCCTCCTTGTCATTTACAATTTTTAATTTCTCCCCTTCTTACTACCTAATATCAGTAGTTTGGTGCATCTTGAGGTGCTTGCCACTTTTTCTTCCTCCTATATTGCAGTAACTAACTGACAGTATACAACAAGTCAAATGCATAGACAATCAGTAGTCTTCAGCAGCACACACAGACCTTCATGTGGAGCTCACAGAGAACTGGATAAAGTCGTGATACTAAATGTGCACTTTGCCTTCTTTCTTGGAGGGTACTGTCAACAAAAATGTTTCAAAGACTGAAAGTTTTTAAGAGTTTCAGTGGAATGTCTGACATGACTGTGTGGAGATGGCTCTCTGGTTCTGTCTGCCAGCGAGGTAATAAATATCACTGCTGGAGAATTTATGATATGAGATAAAGAGTGTTGAGCATCTTTTCAATGTTGTGGCTGAAGTTTTTGTTAACCTTCACGTGTCGCTACATTTGAACAGCATTGCTCTAGACCTCTGACCTCATGTTAAATTCATATATGAATCTTTAGAAAACAAAAAAAAGTTTGTGTACTCCTGAGCTAAATGTTCCTCTTATAGTCTGTCTTATAGTCTCTAGTTGTGTGAGTGCTGCTTGGTGTTGAGCAGTTAGTGTACAGTGAGATTTCAGATCTTTTATACTGTAAAGCTCAAATGAGATTGATGATAGTGGAGTTTGTATGCTGTTATATAAAAACAACAAAAACTACAAAGCAAGGTTAAATGCAGCTGGAATATTTCCTTCTTTCCTTTCCTCTTCTTTCCTCCTTCTTTTCATCCCATTCACCGTCTTGGCATATTTAAACTCCCTGCCAGACGTCAGCCAGACCGGTTGTATCATTACCTCATGCTAATCAGACAGATGGGCTGCTGATGCTGATTTTCCTCTTCATGCCCTTTACAATCCAGAGTTCACCAAGGTGGAGCAGAGGGACATGTGTTCAATGATCTGAACCAGTTGGTGTAATGTTATCACCACCATGCCCTTATGAAGTTATATTTCATCTGCACATCAGATATCACTAACTATCTTCCATCCTGTAAATGGTTCATTGAGAAAATGATGTTTTCATAACTAAAACTAGCTGTCATTCATGTATATGTAGAAGAGATGAGGTGGATTCATCACTACACTTTACTAGAGTAGACGTTGGAGCCCTCGAGTGGGCCATGTTGTTCTTGGCATTAACATGTAAAACTCTAATTACATGGAAGGCAGATGTCTCTTTTATCTTGAAGTGATGAGGTGGCTGCTGTTGGGTCATGTTTGTTTGAATTGGCCTTCTCTTCTGTTCTATCTGTTTCCGTAATGATCCGCCACACATGCATAAACAACCACAGACGTGCACATACAGGCAGGAGGGTTGTTTTAGAGGTGTACACGCTGACTTCAGTTTAGAGATGAGGTGCACCTGCTCATAAAAACACAAAAGTCAAACACATTGTTTTCCTCTGCTACAAAAAGCAGCGTGTCTGACGTCGCTCCACATCACTCAAAAGTTCCGATGCACACAAAAACAGAACAAACCCCGACATGATCCACAGTCGACATGATTGCCACAGGCTCCACCTCCAAAATAATGTGCACCCTTGCTCATATCTCATAATTTTGCATGCATATCATCCGTGTGCATGGCCTCATATTTATGAGACAGCCTATCAGTCATCTGTCACGTCACCGCCGAGGAAACCCGTCTGTGCTCCTGCTAAGACGCCTCCGCACTGAGGCTGATTATCTGCATCAATCCCTCAGGAGTTAACAGCTCAAGGGGGCATGAGCCTGCAGCTTCTACCTGCAGGCTCCTACAGACTGCATGCAAGAGACACATTTGTGTTTGAAATGTCACCGCAGGGCACCTCTTCCATCTTACAGATCTGCTCTTTCACATGTATGCCTACCTGCTGTGAATTTATGTGCGTCTCTTTGCACGACAGCACTCGACTTCAAGCGTGTTCCAGATTAACACCTCCAGTGAGCGTGAAGAGCAGGTGAGACGAGGATCCTGGTGATTTGCACCGGCTCTATTTTCTAGGAAATGATTAGTGCGGGTATTTTGGAAATGGCGAGAGAAACGGGCAAAAAGACGGGCAGAGGAAGGGGCTTAGAAAGTTAAAAAAAAAAAATGCACACACGTACCTCTGTATGCTCAGTTTACACTAGACTGTGGATATTTGATTTGTACTAAAAGTGGAGATTGTGCTTTTTTTTTAAAATGCTAGACCATCTTTAGTTAGAAAAGTGAAAAATTGCTTCAATAGTTTGAAAAAGACAAAAAAAATTGATTCTAAGAATTTTGAGAGTTTTGAACGAGTTACAAAATACTTCTTCCTGTGTGTGAGAAGGGCTTTAGAGAAGCGGATAGAGAAAGGAGAGGAGTGAGGATGAATATGAGCAGATCAGAGTGTGAGATGATGAGAGGATGAGAAAGGGATAATGTCAGATGGAGGCGGGAGGCGGGCTGGACACTGACCTAATGGGTCCTGAGCCTCCTAATCTGAAGATATGAAGAGAGCAAAGAGAGGGAGAGAAACACCGCAAACTCATCTCTTAAAATAAAACTTTATCACGAGGCCTTGTTTTCATTGTGCCACCTGTAATCATTTTAATTTGTCCTGACAAGTTTCTGACGTATCTGTAAATTATAACAAGGTCTTGTGATGGTGGGTCAGGTGGTGGCGCAAATTTATTTTTCTTTGCATGTGTAGCAGGTCATTGCATTCTTCCCTCGCTGGATAAAAGTTGAAGGCGAAAAATGGGACGTAAAGAACTGACTTGTATTCTTTTTATTGTTATTTTATTGTACAAGTTTCAGTTTGTAAAGGCAAAAAAATGTCCGGCTCGCTCCATGTGTGTACACTGACAAGAAGTGTTCCACACGTGGAAAAAGTGCCAAAATGTCACTGTTTATTCATCACAGCTACAGTCCAGCACTCACACTAGTTTAAAATGTGCATCTTTGGATGTTGCAGGATCAGAAATGTGCAGTGTTACACGGGACTCACACCGAACGTGGAACGGAAGCGTAACGGAAGCGGAACGGTACTTTGCCCGGCGTCAACTCACACCGGACGCGGATCAGCCGCGGAACGGCAGCGGAGCGAGCCGGCCGTATTCGCGCGAGATCACGAGATCACGCGAGAATCCTGGACATACCCGAGACCCCGCGATAAACCGTGTATAAAGAAAACAACAACAACAAACAGCTGACTTTGCTTCTCCGACGTGGAGGAGATTATAAAAAGCATCTGTTGTGTCATAAATGATTGTGTGTTGTTCCACTTCAACAATTAGTCTCTCGTTGAGACCCTTTGATCGATCTTTGATCACCTGGTGCCACCGGTCATGACGTAACGTTGATGTGAAGTTGTAAAAAGCTACATGAACTGAGTATTGTGTTTTATTTTGAAAGGGGGCGGAAGTTTATTACGTTGATTCAAGGCCCGGTTTCCTGTCTGGTGCGCAG
Organism: Larimichthys crocea; assembly: GCF_000972845.2. Classification (NCBI taxonomy): domain Eukaryota; kingdom Metazoa; phylum Chordata; class Actinopteri; family Sciaenidae; genus Larimichthys; species Larimichthys crocea. The sequence continues at coordinate 25,522,223 of NC_040013.1, forward strand.
TGCTCTGTTGAAATTTACGAGGTTCAGCCGCGGCTCGCGGAAGAAATAGAAATCCTGCGGAAAGCTCGCGCCGTGGCGCGGAGAGCCGCTTCTGGGACGCTTCTGATCCGCGTCTGATCCGCGCCCGGTGTGAGTGCTCTCATTGACTAGACTGGATTCTATTTGCTACGGTGACCGCGGCGGTACCGTTCCGCTTCCGTTCCGCGTCCGGTGTGAGTTGGCCTTTAGAAGTTGCTGTCATGCGTGGTCTGATTACAGGTGAATCAAAACGTGACGCAGGGAACAAAAACACCTGTGTTAATCCGCTAATGATCAAACACATCATTACGTTTTGCTCTCCTCCTTTCATCCTTTCCTTCAAGACTTCCCTCCTTTTTGTCCCGGCGACCGACAACTTTTCTTCTCTCTCCCTCGTCACCGCCTGAGGGGAAAGATTATCCAAATCATTCTGACATTTCAGTAAAAGGAAACTGGTTCTTTTTTTGTATAATCTTAAGATGTTGGCACAGACTTTAATACCTGCCCCTACCTGTCCTCAGCTGTCTGATTTGTGTGTCTGTGACATTCAATCAAGGTGGATAAAAAACGTCATCCTTAGTCATGTGGTGGCTAATGTGCTGTCATAGCATGAGTGAAAACAAAAAAATGCTTTCTGTTGATGATGTAGTTCTGAAGATGAAGGTCAGCGGCTCCCACTGTGAGGGCAAGTTCACTCCTCAACTGAAGGTGTGTGAGTTAGTGTACGGTGGATTGCTGCAGTGACCACAGTGATATGCTGTGTATGCTGAAGATTAAGACTAATCTTAGAATTTACCAGTTAATTTACGTTCAAACACCCATCTATGGACGTGAACTCTGGATAGTGACTCAGAGGATGAGATGGCAGAGTGTCACGCACAGTGTTTACAATACGTTTCTATGGTAGGGCTGTGAGCAGGAACTGTTTTGAAACCATCCCTGTTTAAGGAAGCTGAGACATTTGAGATGCGGCTGCCAGAGAGAAACCTTGTGGGCATCACCAAAGTCAGTATGCATCATTGCCTGAGCACCAAAGGGTATGTGTACCAATGTCCATGGCAACACATCTGGTGGTTTTTGAGATATTTCAGTGTGGACCATAGTGGTGGACTGACCGCCTGACATTGCCACACTGCTAGGTGTGCTCTGTTAGGTGCAGTATATAAGCTTTGATACAGACAGACATTTTTTGTCTTCATGTTTTAAGACTGTACCAGGATGATTTAAATAGAATTAGTCCAGCTGTGACTGTGGTGTAGTCTGCCTGTCATCATTATGTATTAAGTTCAGAAACAGTGGGCCTCTAATCCAAAAGCTCAAGATCCTGTGTGTTATTGTGTTAGTGTCTGAAGCAGACTTTGTGATTTAATAGAAAGATTTATCTTGATTTATAGCTGCATTTATCATTTAGACAGATTTCATGGCTGAAAAACTGGCAACAGATAATGCCAATACTCAAACTCTAAATTAAATTTTAGGAGTCACATGGGGCAATGTGGTGGTGTGGGAAGACTGCCTTCCTGTTTTACCCAGTTCTGTGCCTATTTTCAGGCCACAGTACCATCTGAATGTCACATGAAAAATATATTTTCCTTGGGCAATTATCCATTTAAGTGTGAAGCACATCTCTCAATTCAAGGAAAATTGTCCGCTTACGAAATGGATGCTGATAGTAACCTCACCGTAAAAATAACAGGCTGATAATGAGCACCAGTTATGAATATCATCCCCTGAACACAACTTCACAGGCTCTCTGATGGCCTATAGATGAATGTCAGGAATCCTCTGACAGTTCCCTGAGGCATTAGATGTTTCTTCTTGCCCAAACCTGTTCCTTGAGTATTACAGTATGCACAGTGCATTTACTTCTCAAGAAAACCAAGACACTCACAACAACACACTTTTTTGAGATTGCTGCAGCAACACTTTGAATCCACCAGAAATTCAGGAACTCAAGCTATGCAATGTTGTTTTTAGCACTTCCAGAAAATTTGCTATTTTTGATAAACAAAGTTGTCAGCTAAGTTGTAACTTCATCTGATAACAGTTTTAGCTCACATCTGGGTCAACAATTGCACAGAAAATGAAAGTTGGAATATGCTTGAAAAGAAGTGGTTTATACAAAGATCTGTTTAAACACGTCTAAAGACAAAAGTGTTTGTATCTCTTCCAAAAGATCAAATTCGAAGCTGTGAGGAAAATATCAGCCCTTTTACGTTTGTTTCATTGGTCTGGTTCTGTATTTTTCAATGGGTTGAGTGTTGTTTGAACAAGTAAACCTTCGACTGAAGTCTCTCTTGTGGCACCAGCACATGCACCATACAGAAGCAGGATCTTGGACTTTATTCCACTCGCAAATCAAGTTTGAGTCGTTTCGAAAGAAAACCACTTCATTTGTAAATCTAATATTGCTAATTCAAAGGCAAAGCAAAAAGCCATTGCAGGCAGGTTGGAGATGTGTTGAATTATACAAATGGGAATAACTTCCATCATTCATGGCGTTGCACGTGGTTATACACATGAAATTTGATGGATGACGGTACAATTTCTGCGTCTTTTATCCAGATGAAATCCAGATGGGATTTGATACACTTTCATTCACATTCAGACACACACCATACAGTATATTCACCACTGGTAGACAGATCACACATATGATTGCTTTTCCAGGACTACTTGAGAATCACTTTCGATACTACGCCTGTCTAGAAAGTGGATGTGGATGAGTTACATTATTTTTCCTGTGAGAACTCATAAAGAACAAAACACTACAGTAGTGCAGTACACCTTAAGCATTAATTGTATGTACTTCAATTGCTGGTACCGCCTTTCTTCCTGTCTCAAGATGGATAGTATGTCAGTGTATTTTCAGGGTAACTTTAGTTGCTGTTATCAGAGGCTATTTCCAGTAAGTGACTAGAATGAATCTTTTTTCCATTGAATGCTTCCCAGATTCTTCAGAATTACGCTTTTCTTTTAACATTGAATAGCATGCCCAATACACATGAAGTGTAAGTGGGTTCAAAGAGAACTTGAGAAAGTTCAAATCCCGCATCCTCTCTCACCCACTCACACCTGTCCAAGCACTGCAGAAAGTGGTAAATGGATGATTTTAGAAAGTTCTAGAAATTGTTGGAGGCAGAGGGGCGAGGAGGTTTCAGACACCGCTTCTTTTCAAGCATGCAGACTCAACAAATTCCTCCCAGATACCTGTTTGTCTTTCTTTCCAACAATGTGTCTCACTGTCGTCCATTAAATGCTGCCCAGCCTCCACGTCTGAGTCTACTGTCAAGGAAGGAAAAAGAAATTGGGACATTTTCAGATGCTGGTGAAGCGAGTCAACCTCTGCCAGAAAGACAGAAGAACGAGCAAACAGATGGAGTTTGTTTTTCATTATTAGCTCTGTGGTCACACATTCAAACAGGATATAACACGGAGTAAACAGATTCACCTGGATGCCTTTGAAACAGGTGGACTCATAACATCCTGTGGCTGCACACCAATGTATTTTATTACGTTTTATCTCTCAGCATTAACATCTGTCAGCCTTGTTCTTTTTTTTTCTTACACTTTGACTTTCACTGACTACGTAACCAACACCTAATTATAAGCCCAACCCTAAATTCAAGTCCTTGTCCTAAAATAACTTCTTGTGGAGGTGAGAACGGGCAAAGTGTCCTCAGCGGGGAGGTGTTTCCTCATTCTCCTGTCCTTGTGCAGACGTTTGCTCCTACTATGAGTATAGAAACACAGGACAGCATATAGTGCACACACACACAGTCTCATTATTACCCTGCCCACTGAGAAAGTTATTGCTCACCCACTGTGCTTCGTTAGCCTCCATGATCCAGGATGTCAACATCATAAACTACAGAGGGCTTTTATGGCTGCCATTATGGCAGCAGGAGGGAAAATGAATTTGTCTGACTAGATGCAGTTTTCACGGACCAGGCGCCGATTTACAAAGACATCCTTATTTCTACATTTGGGTTTAGCGGAGGCAGAGAAGTTGAATGAAAACTCAAAGGTTGTGTCAGTGTCACCATCAAAGTGTCACGACTTTTTTTTATACGCAGTCCTGCCACATTGGTGACTTACCTCAGGTGGAACCCAGGGATCCCGTTGAAAAGAGGCCGGAGCAGAATGTATATAAATATGCAGTTTGAGTTGGGGGTGGGCTTCAATAGGGTCTAATCACATCTGCTTCTGTTAGGGTTATTTCAGACTGAGGGGCAGAGTCACAAGGTACGACTGTAAAGCAGCCCAAATATGAATAAAGTTTATAGCTTCCAGATGTGCCTTTAAAAGCAGATGGTGTTCACTTTGTATCTCATAGAATATTAGAATTCCTGTCCATTCACCACGCTGTAGTGCTAATACTTTTTGCCACCATCATTGCCAATGAATGAACTAAAATAACGCATTTTTAAAGTTTGAAACTCTTAACATTAAAGCCCTACGATGTGATATGTGAAAGGAGGTCTACAGTATATAACTCTAAAACTTTTTGTGGCTCCAGAGGGAACTGTCATAAATCAAGTGATGTCTCCTGAGTCAGTCAGCTGGGGCTGAAGACTTTGAAGTTTGAAAAGGTGAACCATTGTGGGTGTAGAGTTAGAAAGATGTGAGCTTATCAAACCTCTGTCATCTCTGCTTGAGACTTGTGGCTCCAGGCTACATTCCCCGCTATTAGGAAAGCACACCCAAATCTCTAAGCAAACTATATATGACAAAACAAGAAAAAAAATTCTTTTGGTTTAGAATGCATGATGGCTGTTGAGCTGTTAACATTGTGTTATTGCTGTGTGTAATGGTATGAAGTCATTACAATATTACAGATCGGAATATATCAATTATCAATTAATTACCTGTATTATCAGGATGGATATTATATGGCACATCTCTGGGAGGAGATGTTAATATGGTTAGAATAATTTCTCTGGTATAACTTTGAGCAAAGTTTCTAATATTTCATTGATATTTCAGACAGAAAATGATCTGCTGTGACTTTTGGCAAAACAAAGCCTGGTGTGTGTGTGTGTGTGTGTGTGTGTGTGTGTGTGTGTTTTCTGAGCCATTGATTGTAAGGTGACATTGGTGCTGAACAGATGCCCTTCTCTCTCCCTCCATCCAGCTGTAACATCGCTTATGGGAACAAGTCACCTCTTTCTGTTCGCAGCTGTCTGCTTGTCCATTGTCCCTCGGCTTGTTTTCTCCTCTCCTTTGAAAGGCATTCATCTGTCACAGGAACATGTAAAAACATACGTGTGTACATTGGATTGCAACATAAATAACAACTTCCCTTAAACATCACCAGCTGCATCTGTGGGAAGACTATAATTAAACTGCGTGGCACAGACGAAAAGTATGCTCATAGCTAATTTTGTTTGTCATACTTTTTAAAAAGACAGAACGGTGGTGTTAGGCAGCTACAACATCAGGTAACATCATGCAACGATTGGCAGCTGTTTTGAGCTCTACTCGCTCGGCATCAAACAGCATACAGGCTGGTAACGTAGCTGTCAGCTGGTGAACATAGTGGAGCATTTAGCAGCTGAACAGCAAGACATTTCCTTCAGGAGGTGGTGGAAACCAGCAACAGAGCTGACCAGACCAGAAACACAACTCTCAATTAATGTTAAAGTCGCTGTGTCTGCTGGATGTCTAAATAGGTTGCTAACTAGTTAGCCATATCATTTAAAGGTGATTATCAGTGACTGCCCCCAAGTATCAGTCATTACAGATACTCAACATACTGTTGTAAGATGAGTGGATGATTTAGGTAGAGGCTGGTTTGGTAATAATTTGGACTTCAGTTGGAAGCAGTAAGATGGTATGGTGAGAAAGAACCATAACACACCTGTGGCGCGATGATGCAATCTTTGCCTATCACTTCCACTTTGAACATATATTTGGGAAGTACCCAGCAAGGAATTGTAAAGATAGCAAGATATGTAAGTAATGTGCAAGTGCCAAAAACTGCAGTTCCATGAATGTCCACTTGAGGCTGGCTACAGATAAAAAATGGCTAACTTCACAGCAGAAACATTCTGGTACAAAAAACAGTTTGGGTCGGTGTTACATGTAGCTCTACAGGTCTTTGCGTCTGTGTTTTTTACAGGCCATGGTTACGCAGGGCGTAAGCTCTGCCTCTCCATCAATAAACTACATTTTACTATGCAAAGTTTTACACAGGGTCGTGTTTTCTCTTCCATAGCTGAGGTACTATGGTATAGTGTGTGTTTATTTTGTGTGCGAGACAGGTTTTTATTCAGCACATTTCAAATGCTTCTACAAAGTGTTATCATGTATTACTCAGATTCATGGGAGTTATAGGGCCACACGGTATGTTATACAAGCAGCACTCCCATCCCACACACACACACACACACACACACACAGAATGTACCTACCCTCAGGCAGGTTCACATGGAGTTTCTTTTAAATATGATTTCTAAGTGTATTTATGGACGTTTGTTTGTGAGGGACATAATGATGACGAAATAACGATATCTTTGAAAAGTCTTAATCTAGAAACTCGGTTCAATGCCATTCAAGACAATTGTGTGCCAAGTACCGTAATGTCCTCTGGGATACCCTAGGGGAGAAGCCGGGACATTGGGCTTAGGGACACACTATGCCCTCTCCTAAGTGAGCTATATGTCGCAGACAGTGCTGTAGCTCCAAATGTTGGCGATGTTGATAAGTAGCCAAATTGCAGTAATTAACTTCTCATTGTTTTTTAGAACACTGGCATGCACCTGCCCCTTTCACCTCACACAGTATCTTTTCCTCATCTCTCACTTTTGCCCCTTCAGCTCTCTCGCGTCCCTCTGGGGAGGTACACCTCAGTTTGAAAACCTCTGGTACACAGAGACTAATGTTTGTGCTCATTGTTAATTAAGTTCTAACTTTGGAAGCTAAAAGATCAGAAGTAGTGCATATCTCTTAAAAGTTACTCTTTCTGTCTTTGCAGATCTTGCAGGTGAATCTAGTGATGTCCATCCTGCTGTATGTGATGGTCCTTGTGTACCTCTATGGTATCCAGGCAACCAACATGGACAGCAGTCACCAGGGGCAACAGCAGCAGCAGCAGCCAAGTCCCGACCCCTTAAATTCCCTTATCATCGAGCTGCTTCAGGCTGACCTGACAAGGGGGAAGACCAGAGTGAACCAGAGCCAACAGGGGAAAAGCCGGGACACTGAGCCCAGGGACACGCTGCCTCCTCTCCTCAGTGCAAACCTTCCTTTAGAAGAGCAGGGCGATGCGGAGCAGTGGGGGATGGGAGGCCGCAGCGGTGGGAGCAGTGACAGCGGGGTCGACCAACAGGTGATGCTGTTGAACACGGACCTTCTCAGGCAGCACAAGCGGTACAACTCACCTCGGGTGCTGCTGAGCGACCGGCTACCGCTACAGCCGCCGCCGCTTTACCTCGCTGACGACTTTGTGAGCGGTGGATTGGACGGCGGGGCAGCGGGAAACAAGACACGAAAGAAGCGTTACGCTGAGCACAAGAGCTATCGTGGGGAATACTCTGTGTGCGACAGCGAGAGCCAGTGGGTGACGGATAAAACCCAAGCAGTGGACACCAGGGGGGACCCTGTTGTTGTTCTGGCCAAAATTAAAACTAGTGCCACGCAGGACATCAAACAGTACTTTTATGAGACGCGCTGTCGGACCCCCAGGCCGTTTAAAAGTGGCTGCAGGGGCATTGACGACAAGAACTGGAACTCGCAGTGCAAGACGACGCAGACGTACGTTCGAGCGCTGACGCAGGTTCGCAATACAGTGGGCTGGAGGTGGATACGCATAGACACCTCCTGCGTCTGCGCACTGTCGAGGAAACGTCACAGGACGTAAAGAAAACAATACAAGCCCTGCTGGGGACTACCTGTTTGGAATTCTACTTCATGTATAGGATTTTATTTCCTGTTCAAAGTGCTCCCTGCCACAGGATTATGTGTCATGTTGGTGAACAGCAACATTCTGCTATAAAGTGATACTTCTACAGAAGAAATCTTGGGTCCATTTAAATGATATTTCACATTAATGTGCTGCTGGTCCACAAGCCGGTGCAGTGCCGCTGTTATGGAAGAACTCATTTTAGAGGGGTCGGGGAGGGAGGGAGCGAGTGTGTGAGAGGGAACTGTATATATAAATTATTTAAATTATATGAAATGCATGTAGTTTATACATGTTTATCTATCTATATATGACGTATAAATATATTTGTGTTATTTATTGAAAGAAGTCTTCTTCAAAAGGAAAAAACATGTCTACAAAAAAGGAATGAAACAAGCTATGAACTCATTTTGAGACAATAATACAGAGCTGGGCTGCAAAGGTGCTTCACAGTAAGATTTTACATGTGCCTTGACCAGTGTGGCTGCAGAGCAGAGACGTAGGACATACAGTGACAGACAGCAGTTGCCGCAAATGTTTTGAGGAAACAGTTACAGGGACCTGTCCTGTCCGGTGCAGCAATATGGGGCCCTAATTCTTAGCATTACTCCCTAATGAGACAAATAAAACAGTATATCAGAGAGTTAAATGACCAAAACAAATTTCAGATTTGTGACCAAACATATAGTACTATATTTACACATTCACAATTCACTGTACTGTTATGTTGTACTACTCAGACAAAATAAAAATTCCTCTTTTGGAATCTGCTGGCAGTGACTGACAGAGATTTAAGACCAACGGTTTGGTTTTCCTCTGACCATTTTCACTCTGTTCAACACATTTTACTCTCAACTGTTATCATGAGCTGTTTTTTGTTTCTTCCAATTAATAAAGCTATATTTCTTAAATCTGGAAACATTTAATTAACGAACACCCATTTCAAATAGAAAAAAAAGACTTTACATTGGTAATAGCATATTATATTGCTTTAAGAAATAATACTATTCTCCAAAATATAATTTTAACATTTCTAGCATGCACTGTTGGCAAAGATGGACTACATGGAGTAAAAGCTGATTTTTTCAAGGCTATTAGCTAAACATGAGTTGTTGTACACCAGCAGCCATTGCAAGTCCCTCACTCTGCTGTTGTGTGTGAAACTTCAATCTCTCACATATGACTTTGAGAAAAGGCTTTGTTACTGGCTTTATGAGAATGGAATTTTATTTTAGTGAAGTGAGTCTAAAAAAATAGACCCTGAGAAATGCAACGATAACAACTGTTTGGGTCTTGAAAACTAGAGTGACCGGCTGTTTCAGGATCACATTTTTTAAGAACTTCAATGTGAACAAAGGGTCTTGGGGCTAAGTGATATATTTATGGTATTTATAAATCATCACAAGCTTCGTCCTTTAAATGCTTTAAATGTCTTGTGTTCAGGGAGTCCACAGTTCAGCCAGTGAGAGGAACAGTGATAGTCGATGAGAGGCCTGGTCAATAGTCATTTATTCTGCTATCTGATCAGATGTTTTACACTTCAGTTATCTCGCCAGTTACAGCACAGAGCGAGAACAAAGATATCAGATGGAGCTAAATCTTTATCAAATGGGGTCAGCAGTCAAAGGACACGGAGTTGATAATGTAAAAGAATATTAATTATCTGCAGAACTAATGCAGAACGGATGCAGGAAACATCTAGAGGGACTTTTACAATGGCTTCCTCTGTGTGCAGCACTAATGCAGGATAAATGCAGGATGAACTGAAAGTTCAGTGATGGTTATCGCCATGGCACTCTAATTATCTGATATTAGCTGCAGTATTTAGAGTTTGGAAAATTCAAAAGGCTGAACCGAGGTCAAATTCAAGAGCAAACTAGTCATAAAGTCCTTAATCTGTGAATTTATAGAAATGGGTCCCAATCAAGCCTGAAACATGGAAAAAAGAAGATATCCCGTATCAAAAAAGGAGGTTTCAGAAACACCATAAGCGAAGAAAAATAAACTGTAAAAGGACAATTAATATGACATTTTGCAAAGCTGAGAAACAAATCTAATTTCATGATTTCTAACCTGTAGCCTCCATAAAAAGTCATCATATCCGTAACAAAATGGTACAACCATCTGAGAGCATAGCAGAGAAAAAAAAGGAAAGAAAGTAAAAGATCAAAAAGAGCAAATCCCCAAATGTGCAGTGAGACAGAAAGAGACCAGAGGCAAAGAGATATGAGAGATATGAATCACTCATTATCAAATGCCTTTAAAGGTCACTGCAGGGCACTGTGTGTGTTAAGAGTAAAGCTGTGTTGTGTATTATGGTATGTGATGAGACAAGAAGACTTAGCCAATCAGAAGATACGTGATAAATAAGAGATGACTGTTAGCATGACAGCAATGCACGCCCCAGGTTACTAAGAGGTATGAGACATCAAAGTCAAAGCAATAAGTAAGAGTTTTAATGGCAGATTCCACTGTGTTGATTGGAAATGGACTAATTTTCAGGAATAAAGTTTTTTTTTTTTTTAATGAATGTACAGTGTTTGTGGAATAACACCCTCAAAGGATCAGGGGACTGCCACTGGATCAAGGAGAGCATACTGCACACATGTCTTTTGTCAAACTACTGTTATGTGAGGATTGGCTTGGCATGCATCTGATTTTTGTCAACAAATCTTGGGGTTTTAAAGGAAAAATCCACCTTTAAACATATTGAAACTTTGTTAGAGAGAAAAGAGAGTGATGTGGTGATTAGTAATGAACCATTTGTGCACTTCAGAGTCTCTTGTGTCTCTTGTTTTTTTTTTTTTTTTGTTCTTTTTTTTTTTTGCAGTGTTCTTCTACTCATGGACCATTGGCCAAATATGTGATGTCATGTCCAGATGGTTTTCAGAGTTGTCCAGACAAATCTGGTAGCAGAACATATTTTAGTCAACTAAAAGGTTGATGTCAGAGTTTGGTGTCAAACAAACAGATTCAAATGGAAAAGGCTTCTTGATAAAGCTGCTAAAGTTATATGTGACTCCTCACAATAAAATCTAGGTTCAGGTTCAGATATGTTCTCTTGGGGCACTCTGGGAAATGTATTATGCCAATAACTGAAGCAGAAGTAGTCGAAGCAGACACATACATTTTACATACTGATAAATGTTTGCTGGCAGGAACAATTGAGCTAGCATTGCTGCTAACCATACTGCTGATCCACCAAAGCTTTATTCACTGACAGGCTACTCCACATACTTTAATTTAGGGGTAATGCTAATGGAAAATAAATCAATAACAGAGCAGATAACATTAAATAATTCAGAAAATGTATTGATGGATTTTGAAAGTAATAGAGGAAGTGACAAAGAACCCCTAATGTTGAGTGAGTTAATAACACACTGTTCATCTGAAGGTGGATTTTCCCTTTAAGTGCCTTACTGCAGGGCACATACTGTAGATGGTAGTTACTTTACCTTCCTGGGCCAGATTTTTCCCACATGGAAACAGGATTTGGTCACAAACCTTATAATACCTAGCCACCCACAACAGCATCTGTAATTTGCAGGAGAGTTGCATCTCTCAGCTGGGCTGTAAATGGCTGTGCCATAACATACAGCTACTGCACAGTCTATATACAGCTCTTATGAAACTTTTATTGAGTTCTAAGTGTCTGGTCCGCGCCTTTGGTTAGTATGACACTGAACTTTGTAAACTCAAAGCAGACAAACATATTTTCAGCAACCGCATGTGAACCAAATTCAAGCTCAAGATGGTTTCAGTCATTCTGAAGCACTGGTTTTCAGTGCTGGTTTTTAAGTTACTGATTAAAATATGCTGGGAGCACTGAATGGGAGTGTGATGGTCTTCTTTTGGTCGTTGTGTTGAACATCTTGCTACACATAAGCATGTATGTTTTCATCATACAGTACTATGATATATATTTCTATGATGCAGTGAAACAGCTACAGTAGTTAATCTGTACTGCATAGTGTAGTAATTCCTAGGAAACATATTCATTCATATTGGATGATTTACATGCAATGCCAATGTTCACTGCCAACGCAAAAAGTAGTGTGTTGTATACATAGTGAGGTGGAAAGCAAAGATATTGAGATTGGAGTGGATAAGTGTGACGCACAATACGTCACATCTAATAACCGTGAAGTAAGCATGGAGGTTGGATCATTGATTTCAGATAAATTGTAGAAATGGTCAGACATTCCCACCCCCCACTCCACCTGATTCTGAATATTGGAAAGGTATGGGGTGAGGGGGTTACTGAAGCTATTTGATCATGCAGCAAGCAATTCTGATTAAGGGTACTAGCACCATAAACATAGATTATTTGCCATAACCACAATCTTTCATGAAACGTTCAATACTTGATATTATAGAAACAGAGAATTTTTAAAACATTGGCACTGGATATAAAAAGATGTCATTGAATGTAATGCAGAATCACCAATATGGACACTCTTCTGATAGGAAGTACCTATCTCATAAAATGCTAGGACTATCCTGTCTCTAAGCATGTATGCTGAACTTGAGCAGATGTATACCTTTGTATACCTTTATGTACCTATCTGTATGTGTCTAGGGAGTGAGAAGGCCCTATCCTCTGACCTCAGTTACCATAGTATTGTGTCTGGTGTTCCCAAAACAATCAAAAATGTAACACTCTCCCTACAGTGACCTCAGGACATGTGCTTGACCCTGCGAAAACCCCATATGTGGTATGCTAGAGTAGAAAATTCCTTCACAGCCTTTTGAAGCTTTTCTTAAGCACATTTTGTTGCCAAAAGAGTTCAAAGGAAGTAATAGGCACAAAGCTTGGCAGTGATGTTAGCCAAGTTGTGACACCCTGCCAGTCATGAGGTCATCCAATGCTAATTCTCTCTTACTAAAGCTTGTCCACAATGTGACAACATTAACTAGACAACCTATGATGATCCATCACCCATCCCTGCGCCCCCATGATCAGACATGCACCCTTTTTGAAGCCTGTTAGTGTAGTCCCTAAAGGTTTTTTTTATTTGTTATAAATTTGAGGCAGGTGAGAGGAAGTGATAGGAGTGAGCAGCACATTGTGGCGTCTCTAATGACACAGGGGTTTTACAGAGGGGTAAAGCTGACTTAAGGAGCTGTGCATACATGCAGAGCTGGGATTTGAAGAAGTAATCTCCTATTCTAAGACGAGCTTACCACTTGGCAGATCAGCAGCGCCTTCAATGTGCTGACTGAATAAGTGCTTACATTTAAAGTGCTTCAGGTGCTTGATTGTAAAGGGCAAATTTCAGTGAATGAAAGGAACCTAACCCTCTGACAGACTGGCGTTCTCTAAGTAGGACTATGAAACAGTAACACGCTCTGTGATTGCTGAAAGACAACACTCAGATAGTTTAGATGGAATTATTCATTTTGCCTTGTTCATGAATTCAAATAATCCATATGGCTCAGTGTTTTCTGAGGGTGTAGTAGCTGCTTAGAGTTCAGTTTGCCAGATTTTAGTGTTTATGCGTGCTAAATTAACATTGGGCCAGAGCAAAAGTGCAGACATGACTAACTCGTCTAATCTGTGATGTCCCGACAAACGTACAGGTCCAGACAGAATTAGTAGGGGAACATGGCAAAGGTGATTGTAAGAACAGCCAGGATGATTACGTATAGTATTACAAATGACATAGGGATTATTTAAGGGCTAAATCTAAAATACAAGGCCTGGCCTTGCTTCCTTAATGGTTCTTTCAGCATTGAACACTGACTTGACAGACATAGGCCATTCTGGGTTCAGGAGGCAGACACGGTCAACACCTTTAGGAGTAGACTTAAGACTTTCCTTTTTGATAGAGCTTATAGTTAGTTAGATCTGTGTGTGTGTGTGTGTGTGTGTGTGTGTGTGTGTGTGTGTGTGTGTCTGTCTGTCTGTCTGGATTTGTTCTGTACACGTGACTATCTATCCATTGCACGTCTGTCCGTCCTGGGAGAGGGATCCCTCCTCTGTGGCTCTTCCTGAGGTTTCTTCCACCTTTTTTCCTTGGTAAAGGTTTTTTGTGGGCAGGTTTTTCCCCACTCGAACCGAGGGTCTAAGGACAGAGGGTGTCACTCCCTGTACAGATTGTAAAGCCCTCCGAGGCAAATGTACTTTGTGACTTTGGGCTATACAAATAAAATCTGATTTGATTTGATCTGATAGGCGTAAAGAGGACTGGCTGAACTTGTTTTCACCTATACATCAGTTTGTTCTCAAGATATCTCAAATATTTCTGAAGCAATTTACTTGGAATTTGGCATACCTGAGGGCTGGAGATTGAGGCGATACGATGTTACTTCTTGGTTTAAGTATGAGTCTGTCTGTTAATGACTACCACACTACACAGCTATAAGCATTAAACATTTCTTTTTTTTGTTGTTATCAGCCCCCATTTTGAACTTTAACTTTAAGTCCTACAAATGTAACAAAATGCAGAATTAATACAAAACTCTGACATGTACAGTACATAGACGTATCTTTTCTGATATGTCACCTTTTAGAAAATTACATCACTTTTTAGTGTTGTCCAAAACACAAACCAACTTAGTTATGGTTAAGGAACAACAACACAAGAATTATAATACTTTAGATACTTTGGGTCTCTTTGCTAAAATGTTTGACACCATGGTTTTTATCCATTTTAGGAAAATCAATCAATCAATCAATCAATTTTATTTGTATAGCCCAAAGTCACAAAGTACATTTGCCTCAGAGGGCTTTACAATCTGTACAGGGAGTGATACCCTCTGTCCTTAGACCCTCGGTTCGAGTGAGGAAAAACTTGCCCACAAAAAACCTTTAACAGGGAAAAAAGGTGGAAGAAACCTCAGGAAGAGCCACAGAGGAGGGATCCCTCTCCCAGGACGGACAGACGTGCAATGGATGTCACGTGTACAGGACAAATCAACATCAACATATTGTACAATTACAATGACTGATAAAATGACAATGAATTACAATGAATGATAAAATGACCACAGTAGCAGATATGGTAGTAATAATGACAGTAATAATATGCGTAGTGGACGTCGTGCAGGATCACAGCAGCAGCCACGATCCACGAGAACCTGCTGGACGACAGAGCACAGAAACTCCGGGGAAGTTTGGGGGGGGGTCTAATCCTATGGCAGCATAACTAAGGGATGACCTGAGCCAGCCCTAACTATAGGCTTTATCAAAAAGGAAAGTCTTACGTCTACTCTTAAAAGTGTTGACCGTGTCTGCCTCCCGAACCCAGAATGGTAGTTGGTTCCACAGAACAGGAGCCTGATAGCTGAAAGCTCTGGCTCCCAATCTACTTTTGGAGACTATAGGAACCCACAAGGAACCCAGCGTCCTGAGAGCGCAGTGTTCTAGAGGGGTAGTAAGGTATTATGAGCTCTTTTAGATATGATGGTGCCTGACCATGAAGAGATTTGTAAGTAAGGAGAAGAATTTTAAATTCTATTCTAGATTTAATAGGTAGCCAATGCAAGGAAGCCAAAATGGGAGAGATATGATCTCTGATTCTTGGTTCCTTCCTGTCAGAGTACACGTTGCGACATTCGGAATATAACTGCAAAGTCCTAAGAGAACCTTGTAAGCAGCCTGATAACAAAGAGTTACAATAGTCCCAGCCTGAAGTAACAAATGCGTGGACTAGTATTTCTTCTGCATCCGCCCTTGAGAACAATGCGTTGTGATTTTAGAGCATGTTCGTATGGAAGAATGCAGTACCTCGAATCCTTGTTTTATGGGACATACAGGACACTCCTGATCACAACCAACCAAGAGTCTTTCCAGTGGAGGCTGGAGGCCAGGGTGGTCCCATGCTAAAGTAACTAAGTCTCTGAAGTAGAAAGAGAGTTTCTGAGGTGTGTTGGGTCCAATTACAAGAACTTCAGATTTTGTCTGAAATTGAACCATCAAAAATTGAGGGTCATCACTTTTTATATCCTAAGGCATGCCTTGAAGTTTAGTTAACGATTGGTTGAATCAGGCTTGATCGATAAATAATTGGGTGTCGCAGCATAACAATGAAAATTGATAGGTGATTCCAATAATGTTCCCAAAGGAAGCATATATAAACTAAATAGAAGTGGTCCGAGTACAGAACGTGTGGGCTCCATGACAAACGGGTGGATTATGGAGATCATCATTGACGTGAACAAACTGAAGAAAAAATACTGAATCCTTAAACAGCGTAGGGCGGTTCCTTTAATGCCAATTTGATGTTCCGCCAGTCTTGTAAAAATTTGAAATGTCAATGGTGTTCAATGCAGCACTAAGATCTAACAGGACAAGTACAGAGATGATCCGTTGTCTGATGCATTAGAGGGTCATTTGTAAACTTTGACTAATGGGTCTCTGTGCTATGGATGCACTCTAAATCCTGACGAAAATCCTCAAATAGACTATTGTTATGGAGAAAGTCACACAGCTGATTAGCTACAGCTTTCTCAAGTATCTGAGACAGAAAGGGAAGGTTTGATACGTTCTGTAGTTGGCTAAGACCTCTGGGTCTAGTGGGCTTTTTAAGAAGAGGTTTAATTAATTACAGCTACCTTAAAGGACTGTGGGTACATCCTGATAATAAAGACAGATTAATCATATCCAATAACTAGCTACATTACTAGCTACAGGTAAAAACCTTGAGCAGCCTGGTTGGGATGGAGTCTAAGAGACAGGTTGACAGCTTAGCTGCAGAAAATGATTAAAGTTATTTGATGAAGGTCAGGGAGAAAACAGTAGAAATACATAACAGGTTTTACAGCTGTTTGCAAAACTTGCTGTATCAGAATGCAGATCAATGCCTGAGAGGGCAAGAGGTGATGGATTTGGTCTCTAATAGTTATAATCTTATCATTAAGAAGATCATGAGGTCATTAATACTTAGACCTAAAGGAATAGATGTTCAGTAGAGCTGTGATCTCTGTTAGCCTGGCTACAGTGCTGAAGAGAAACCTGGGGTTGTTCTTATGTCTCCTCCATTAAAGAAGAGGAAATAGGCGGCACCGCTCTGGCATTACGGAGACCTTCCTGTAGTTTTGAGATTATCTTGCCAGACTAATGAGATGTCTTCCAGTTTAGTGGTCACGCCATATTGCGTTCATTTACGTGCCTCTTGCTTAAAATTTAGAGTCTGGCTTGGCTGATACCACTGGTGCTGCCTTCTTGTTTAAGTTGTCTTCTTTTTCAGAGGTGGCATAAGTCTAGAGTTGTATAATGAGCCTGTAATACTATAACAAAAGGTCTATTTGTGGGTGGCTAAAGGAAGTAACAAGTCCTCGGTTACGTTAGACATGGCATTGAATTCAATGCTGAAGAAATCCACTTCCTGAAATTTGGCTACAGCATATATCAGATAAACATCTGCGTAAAAGATTCTACACAAGCTATATCAGTATTGGAACTCAAGGTTTATTAAAAAATGGTCAGACAGAAGAGGGATTGCTGTGGGAAGACTATATTATATATCAATTTTCAATGCAATAGGAAAGAACAAGTCAAGAGTGTGTTCAGACAATGAGTCAGTTTATTTACACTTGACAAAGGCCAATGAGTCTAATAGAGAATAAAAGCAGTTAACTAAGACTAGCATTGTGGTTGGTCCACATGAATTTAAATGACCACAGTAGCAGAATGGTAGTAATAAGGACAGTAATAATATGCGTAGTGGAACGTCGTCAGGATCACAGCAGCAGCCACGATCCACGAGAACCTGCTGACGACAGAGCACAGAAACTCCGGAAGTTTGGGGGGGGGTCTAATCCTATGGCACATAAACTAAGGGATGACTGAGCCAGCCCTAACTATAGGCTTACAAAAAGGAAAGTCTTACGTCTACCTTAAAAGTTTTGACCGTGTCTGCCTCCCGAACCCAGAATGGTAGTTGGTTCCACAGAACAGGAGCCTGATAGCTGAAAGCTCTGGCTCCCAATCTAACTTTTGGAGACTATAGGAACCCACAAGGAACCCAGCGTCCTGAGAGCGCAGTGTTCTAGAGGGGTAGTAAGGTATTATGGAGCTCTTTTAGATATGATGGTGCCTGACCATGAAGCATTTTATAGTAAGGAGAAATTTAAATTCTATTCTAGATTTAATAGGTAGCCAATGCAAGGAAGCCCAAAATGGGAGAGATATGATCTCTGATCTTGGTTCCTGTCAGAACACGTGCAGCAGCATTCTGAATTAACTGCAAAGTCCTAAGAGACTTGTTAGAGCAGCCTGATAACAAGAGTTACAATAGTCCAGCCTTGAAGTAACAAATGCGTGGACTAGTTTTTTCGGCATCCGCTTGAGAGACAATGCGTTTGATTTTAGCGATGTTAGTAAGTGGAAGAAGCAGTCCTCGAAATTTGTTTTATATGGACATTAAAGGACAAATCCTGACAAAAACAACTCCAAGATCTTTTTACAGTGGAGCTGGAGGCCAGGTGGTCCCATCTAAAGTAACTAAGTCTCTAGAAAGAGAGTTTTCTGAGGTGTTTGGTCCAATTACAAGAACTTCCAGTTTTGTCTGAATTTAACATCAAAAAATTGTAGGTCATCCAACTTTTATAATCCTTAAGGCATGCTTGAAGTTTAGTTAACTGATTGGTTGCATCAGGCTTGATCGATAAATATAATTGGGTGTCGTCAGCATAACAATGAAAATTGATGAGTGATTCCTAATAATGTTCCCTAAAGGAAGCATATATAAAAACTAAATAGAATGGTCCGAGTACAGAACCTTGTGGGACTCCATGACAACTTGGGTGGATCATGGGAGGATTCATCATTGACGTGAACAAACTGAGATGATCTAAGAAATACGACTTAACCAGTTAGGGCGGTTCCTTTAATGCCAATTTGATTTCCAGTCTCTGTAAAAGAATTTGATGGTCAATGGTGTCAAATGCAGCACTAAGATCTAACAGGACAAGTACAGAGATGAGTCCTTTGTCTGATGCCATTAGGAGGTCATTTGTAACTTTGACTATGCGGTCTCTGTGCTATGATGCACTCTAAATCCTGACTGAAAATCCTCAAATAGACTATTGTTATGGAGAAAGTCACACAGCTGATTAGCTACAGCTTTCTCAAGTATCTGAGACAGAAAGGGAAGGTTTGATATCGTTCTGTAGTTGGCTAAGACCTCTGGGTCTAGAGTGGGCTTTTTAAGAAGAGGTTTAATTACAGCTACCTTAAAGGACTGTGGTACATATCCTGATAATAAAGACAGATTAATCATATCCAATAACTAGCTACATTACTAGCTACAGGTAAAACATCCTTGAGCAGCCTGGTTGGGATGGAGTCTAAGAGACAGGTTGACAGCTTAGCTGCAGAAATGATTAAAGTTATTTGATGAAGGTCGATGGGAGAAAAACAGTATAAATACATAACAGGTTTTACAGCTGTTTCAAAACTTGCTGTATCAGAATGGAGATCAATGCCTGTAGAGGGCAAGAGGTGATGGATTTTGTCTCTAATAGTTATAATCTTATCATTAAAGAAGATCATGAAGTCATTACTACTTAGACCTAAAGGAATAGATGTTCAGTAGAGCTGTGATCTCTGTTAGCCTGGCTACAGTGCTGAAGAGAAACCTGGGGTTGTTCTTATTCTCCTCAATAATAATACACTTTGACAAAAGCCAATTGAGTCTAATAGAGAGATAAAAGCAGACTAAGACATATAGTGTGGTTGTCCACATGAATGTTAAAATCACCTACAATAATTACTTTATCTGTTTTAAGGATCAAGCCTGATGCAAATTCTGCAAATTCAGATAAAAATTCAGAATAAGGACCTGGAGCTCGATATACTGTAACAAATAAAATTGGCTGCGAAGTTTTCCAGGTTGGGTGAGTGAGGCTAAGAACAAGACTTTCAAATGAATTATAATTTAGTTTAGGTTTAGGATTTATTAATAGACTTGAGTCAAATATGGCTCCAACTCCACCACCTCGACCAGTACTTCGAGGAACATGAGTATTATAATGACTCAGAGGAGTGGATTCATTTAAGCTAACATATTCATCCTCCTGCAGCCAGGTTTCAGTGAGACAGAACAAGTCAATATCATAGTCAGATATTAATTCATTGACTAGAACAGCTTTAGATGACAAAGACCTGATATTCAATAGTCCACATTTAATTCTCTTATTTTGGACTGTTGGAGATGTAGATTTAATTTTTATTAAGTTTTTATGATGAACTCCTCTTCTGTTTGTTTTATCTTTGGACATGGGACAGACACAGTCTCTATACTAAAGGACTGGGTGGGCAACTGCTCTAATGGAGGCGCGTGAGAAGCGTGTAAGACTGCAGCTCTGCTTCCTGGTCTCAACTCTGGGTTGTCGACATTGTTCTGGTCAGCTAATAAACTTGGCCATATTTCTAGATATGAGAGCTGCTCCATCCAAAGTGGGATGGATGCCGTCTCTCCTAATCAGACCAGGTTTTCCCCAGAAAGGTGTCCAATTATCTATGAAGCCCACATCGTTTTCTGGACACCACCTCGACAGCCAGCGGTGAAATGACGACATGCGGCTAAACATGTCATCACTGGTCACATTGGGGAGGGGACCAGAGAAAACTACGGAGACCGACATCGTTTTGCCGTATTCACACACCGATGAATAACGAGAATGAAACATTAATTTTAGTGACCTCCGATTGGCGTAACCGGGTGTCATTACCGCCGACGTGAATAACAATCTTACTGTATTTACGCTTATCCTTAGACAGCAGTTTCAAAAAAGACTCGATGTCGCCCGCTCTGGCCCCCGGGATGCGTTTAACTATGGCCCCTGGTGTCGCTAACTTCACGTTTCTGACTATGGAGCTGCCAATGACCAGAGTTGGCCTCTCAGCGGGGAAAATCTGTTTGAAACGTGGAGCGGTTGGTGGTGTACCGCGGGCTTCAGTTTGGGGCTATGCCTCCTTCGAACAGTCACCCAGCCTCCCGGCTGCTCGGGAACTACCGGGGGACGGCTAACTGAAGCTACCTGTGGCTGTACCGCACCGGCTACAGGGGACTGGCTAACTATCTGAGCTACTGACTGTTCGGTGGTGCGGTACCGTGCCTCTAACTCACTGACCCTCGCCTCCAAAGCTACAAATAAACTACATTTATTACAAGTACCGTTATCACTAAAGGAGGACGAGGAGTAACTGAACATGTGGCACACAGGACAGGAGAGAGCAGGAGAGGAGAGAGGAGAGGAGAGGAGAGAGACGCCATTGCTATAGCTAGGCTAGTTAGTGTGGCTAACAGAAACTGGAGAAACTATCAGATTGTAGTTAGTAGAGTTCAGAGAGCTGTTTATGCACAGACAGAACAAGTCAAAGAGTAGTGCAGAGATAAGTAGATAGTCGCTGATGTGAGAAATATACGGAAATCTGTTCAGGTGAGCAGAGCAGAGAGCACCGTGGCAACAACACCAATACCGGAAGTGACACAATACGTTACCGCAAAGCACGAAGAGGAGGACGATGTCAGGTTTTACAGCTGTTTCCAAACTTGCTGTATCAGAATGCAGATCAATGCCTGTTGAGGGCAAGAGGTGATGGATTTTGTCTCTAATAGTTATAATCTTATCATTAAAGAAGCTCATGAAGTCATTGCTACTTAGACCTAAAGGAATAGATGGTTCAGAAGAGGTACAGAAGAGGATTCTGTGGAAAGACTATAAGATCTTTAATTTCAATGCCAAAATGACTACAGATGGCAATGTTGTTGTGACCATCAATGAGTCTGTCCTGTACTTTGGTCCAGACTGAAATAGGTTAATAAATACTAAATGGATTGCCATGAAATGTTGTTTAAATATTTATGTTCACCTGAGGATGAATCCTACTGATGCTGCTGATCCTTTCCTGTAGTGCCACACATAAATTTTTGACATGTTTGGTTCAGACTTAAATAGCTGGACAACAACCGCATGGATTTAAATTTGGTATAGATATTTAGGTCTCCTTCAAAATATATCCTACTGATTTTGGTTATCTTCAGATTTTTCTTTTACTGTGGCTTCACATTCTTAATATTGCTCTTGGGATAACAGACTCAAAGTTTTATATTATGTTTTCTGTGCCAAATTCACAAGTTTCTTAACGCATATTCACTAATAGAGTGCAAAATAATAATGGTGATGATAATAATAATAATAATAATAATAATAATATATGGACCTTAAGGTAGGTCCTACATTATTGCTATTCTTATAGGCTCAAAATTTCCCACAGCAAAGGGTCAAGGGGCCTTTCCCATGTTGAGTCATCTTATGTAATTAATGAACACCGGACAGTTCTCAAGCCTACAGTCACACAAATTTTTGTTGTGCCTTGTCAAACATATATTTCGGCCAGCTCTCAGACATTCTGAGGATTAACTGTACTTTAGAGGACCAGGTCGTACCCAGAGCAAGTGCTTCATTCAACACATTCCACAAAATGGCTTTGAGGGATCGAGTAATACCATGTATTTAAACTCTCAGTATTTCAAGAAATGAGTCCTAATATGGCCCTTGGGGAAGCCAACTCACAGTATTGCCCAAAATAGGTATGTTTTGCAATAAATGTATGTATGCTGAGCCCTTCTCCAAATGCGTATGAATGGTGAGATAAGTCATATATCGTTCTGCTAAATTAAAACAAGGTTATTCAAGTGGGTTGAAGGTTATTTCAAAGCTGCAGACATGAAAACATTTACAAATAAAGCTTACAAAGCTGTACAGTAAAAGATTTACAGTGACATTTCGTTCAGGATTTTACCCATTCCTGCCACTAATTCGCTTTTGCGTATTTGGAAATGTTCATTTTGACATACTGATGCAAGAACTAGTCAGTGTTTAATATCTTATGCCATCCCTGAATCGAAACTGAAACTATCACACACACAAGCCTTTATAGTGTCAAACTAAACTTGAACAAAGTTTTTAAAAGTAATCCTCTAATGTGTTTTTCTCTCTATTACCATGTCACAGTGTTAGTGCTGGCAGAGGTCTTTGACATTGGAAGGCAAAAAAAACAGAAACATTGCCAAATACTAGACTGAAAAGGAAAAAAAGGAAAATTCTAAAGGATTTTTAAGCTATACTACATTCAGTATTGACACTGGCAGCAGTTGAGAGAAAACCACATGGAGACATTTAATTGGGTGACAATAAGAGGTCTGTGTACATAGCATAGGGTAAGGCCCTACTGATGCACGCACTCACACACACACACACACACACACACACACACACACAAACACATCAGGGGATAAGAAAAGAGGAAATGGAGGAAATTAGGTGCTTTTTACTGAGATGATTGGCAGGTGAAATTTTCTTAGAAGTGAAATTGCCTCTGAGCAGTGTGAACATCTGGAGTTAAACACAGCATTGGCCACCCACTGGGTTTATGTATGTATGTATAAGTCTGTGTGTGTGTGACCACGGGGGCGACTCTGTAAGGAGTGTTGTTTCCTCTAGAATGTTTTCCTATTGGAGGAAAAGTGTACATAGACAAGCAGTCCTGGAGGTCTGCCTTACAAAAATTGCCTTTATGTTGCAATGCCAAGTCTAATTTTAATGGACAGACCAGCAATCAACAGCTTGGCACTAAATCAACATTAGTGATGGGCTCTAAAAGCCCAATACAGAGAAATGCTTTTGCTCCTGAGGTTTGACACTCACACTAATTTAAAATCACATTGCCCAAAACAATGTGAACAATACAAAGTGCATTTAGTTTCATAGTAATAAAACAAATATGACCCCACACTGATCATATGACTAACTGTGGTAAAACATTGCAATTCCATTTCCTTTGTTACCCAAAGAGTTATTGTGCGTCACTTAATGTCTAGGACCCCTCTGCGAATTAAATCCTTGGTTCAAGCTACAATCTACATCGTTTCCTCTTTTATGAAATTATGAAGAGGTTTTGTAGACAGTTTATTTCACCTCTTCAGTTAATTTGTCCTGATGAAACACCTGAAATTGTGAGTCTTAGCCCTTCAAGGGAAGGGCTGACAACCACAAAACTCTAGAAAAATTTAATTAAATGTAGAGTCTATGTGAATAATGTGTTTGAACGTTGCCTTATTTGTGTGTCTTCTACTGTGTTTCCAGGTCTCCATGGTGGAGAGGTGGTCAAGTCTGTTTGGTGGCACCTGGACGTTACATGACAATCATCCCAGATCCATATTCTTCATATATGTTCACAATCAATAGATAATTTTGTTACATATCCAACAATCATGTGTAGAGAGTGTGAGGTTTTGTTGAGACGCCGCTTTTAAAATCCACGTTGCGTTCAGTCTGAAAACAACTTCAGAGAACGCCTCCAGTGGACTTCAATCAACCAGCTACAACCACTTACAGTCAAATGTCAGTCTCTATTGGATATTCCCCTGTCTTCCCCATTGTGATGGCGCACCCGTCTGGCTTCCTGTGCTGCTCTGTTTCTGTCTTTCAGGAGCCTGGGTAGGAGGGCCTGGGCAATAAAGGGCTGCTCTCCCAGGTCGTGACTTTGATTTTTTGACCTGATGTCCTGATTTGTTGTCCAGGTTGATCATAGTTTGAATTGTACAAATATGGGATGTGGATATGTAGCTGAGCTTTTGCAGAATCCTTTTTGAATAGTTATGAAGACCCTCAATGAGGACTGGCTGTTAAAAATGACAGAACTGTTTGAAATTAAGGCGAAAGCAATCATTAAAAACACTGACACACCTGATTGAGCAGGAAATGCTGAAAGAAGAAAAAAAAGTGCCAAAGATTTTGGCTCCATGTGGAATTCTCTTTTATTCAGAACTTATAGCGACCACACACTAACAACACATCTGATAGTAGTTAAATAATCATGTTGCACCATTAGTGTGAAAAAAACAACAATCAAGAGGCCTTCGGTGGATCAAAACTTTAAACCGTGATAGGAACTCCAGCAAATCCAAAAACTTCAAACTAAATGACAAGAACCCCTATGTTTCAAACTACATGTAGAGACAGCATGATCTAAAAATCATCCGAGATATGTATGCTCAATCTCAATCCCAGTATATTTTAGAGAGAAAATAGGGTAATTGAATTCAGCAAAATGTGCTGTGACTGGATATTTCATGTTTTCATTGCTCTAGTTGTCTTTCCAACATATGACTTACCACAAGGTAAGTAATAAAATAAATGACCGACTTAGTGTGACATGATTTTTTTTTCCTTTTACAGGGATATACTTGTGTGAGAATGTTTATCTGTCACAGCAGTAAGTATAGTTACACTGCCTACAGAGATGGTAAAAAAGCTTGAGCTGGTACTAAATGAGGGGAAGGCAATTATAAGGGTACCGGTAGTCTCTCAAGTTTTCACCTCTTTTATACATCATAGGGTTGAATGAGTTGAGTATCTGTTCTGCACCTTTAGAATACTCTTGTAAATATTATATATCTTTAAATTCAGGAGGTGCTCCTGAATGTAGAAGAGTGCAGCATTAAAAAAAATCAGTTCTCCAACTAAAATATCTTCTTCTTTTAGTTGTTTTGGAGCCATTTGAGCAGCAGGAATAACTGTTGTTACAGCATCAGCAGGCATTAGAGCGTGAGGAATGTACCACTTTTGAACTTGCAAGGCTAAGACTAAATGTTCTGTTATGTAAAGGTGACCTAAAACAGTAAACTTGGAGTGCAACCCTTCAGACCTGATCAAAGAAAAGTTTTATGATCCCTCACAAAGTAACATTGGACCCACTCTAAACAAACATTACATTACAATGTGTCCTGACTAAGAGAGCCCGGGGAGCTCTTTTCTGTTTTAATTATGAAATTATGAATTATGAAAACTGCAGTTTTAAAAGCTTACAACCTAGTACCAATGAATGCCCTATCTGGAAATCCAAGAGCAAATTTCACCATGGTACCCATCTTGTGAACCTGAAAAAACCCAGGCTATAGCTGCCATACAGTTGTAAGCCTGTTGTTGCCCCTTGTATTCCTTTAGTTTTTTGGTTCACAAGCCTGCCTTACAATCACTTGACCCAGGCTACCAGCCCTATGTCTCCAGAGGTTTTGTGTCCTTGTTGGGGTATTAAAAGGTGCTTGTTAACATTCTCAGGTATTTAGGTACCCTGCACCCTTTACTCTGGAGTCTGTGGTGTTATTCTCCTTGTACAGTGGCACTGGAGGTTGTGCCAAAATTCAGGGAATAGGTCTAAATGTTCTGACTGTCCCCTTTAAAACCTGCTCCCATATTCAGACAGTGCCCCTGCCAGATCCTGATCTGCCAGTGGGGAGTTGCAGGTACAAGTCTCGGGCAACGATTTGGCTGTGGCTTGTGTGCAGCGTGACTCATCTCGATCCCCTGTAGTTATTTTCATGTCTTATATTAATGATGTCTACACTGGGTGGCAGAGCAAGTCACAAGTTCATCCAGCATGTGTGGTCACACAGGCTCAAAGACTCATTCAAGAAAATGGGTCCATGGTTTCAGAAGATGATGGTATGAAGCGGGTAAATTGGCGAAAATAAACCAGGCAAAATCTCAGAGGAAGATGAAAAAGTGTGTTCTTATTCTTACTGGTCTATTTTATTCCAAGTGTTGGGAGGCAGTAAAACTGGTAGCAGAGTGCAGATGTAGGTCTTCTTTAGGGGTTAATGGCCAGGCACTAAAGGGCTGCTCTTCCATGCT
The DNA here is from genome assembly GCF_000972845.2 of Larimichthys crocea. NCBI lineage: Eukaryota > Metazoa > Chordata > Actinopteri > Sciaenidae > Larimichthys > Larimichthys crocea. The sequence continues at coordinate 25,548,792 of NC_040013.1, forward strand.
GTACTCTCTTGCTGGGCAGCCTCACACCAATCCTCATGGCCTCAATACCTTTGTGCTGTAGTTCGGTTTGGATTTACATCTGTTATAGCATTCACATACATACTCTCATTTATCCATACATGCCTCACACTACTGACTACATCCATATCTCCACACTCAGTCTTGTTTTCCTCTTAATGAAATAAAGTCATTTGAACTTATGTTAATGTGTGTGTGTGTGTGTGTGTGTGTGTGTGTGTGTGTGTGTGTGTGTGTGTGTGTGTGTGTGTGTGTGTGTATGGACTCCCTATGTTGTTAATCTTACATTTTAAACATTTCGTTACACCCTGCAGCTAAACAGTTGGTGATCAGTCATGCCACTGGATCTGACTCCAGTACAATGAATGGATGTCTACTGCTTCATCCAGCCAAATGTGCTCATATTGCCATCAAAATGAAAGGAATGGTCCCAAAGTAAAAAACTAATCAAAAGGTTCTTTGTGCATCACCCTTCTTTTCCCCTTTCTTATCTCCCCTGAGCCATTTAGATCTTCCTTAGAATGAAATGAATGTGACAGGTTTCTATTTTCATAAAGGATGTTTGTCTGTGTGGTGCTTGTTGTTAAGTAAAGCTGACCCATGTCTGTGTGTGTAGTCTGCTAGCTCGTGATTCACACCCATCTAAATCCTTGCATGTGTTAAATGTCCGGGGTCATATTGTGGTTTCAAATCCTTTGAGCATAAAGACTGTATACTTTCGTTTTCTTCTGGGAAGGAGTTCAAGGTGGGCTCAGTTTATACAGCTGGGTCTGCCCAGGATAAGAAGGGGGTTGAATCTACATTTCAAAATCTTCAGTGCATGAACTCATATCTGTTTGAATAAGTGTATGCATGGGTTTTTGAAAATTATTTATTATAACTAATAATTTCTATAATTTCCCCTCATGGGATCAATAAAGTATCTTTACATTTTAAAAAGAAAATGCCAGTTCCAATATTTCTATGACTGGAGATGATTATTTTATTACCCCAAAGTGGAACTGATTTCCAGTGAAATAAAAGTACTGTAAACAATAAAAAGGAGTTACAGATATAGTCCACAGATGGCACACCCACTAGTTGCTACAGCTCACATGATACCAGACAATGCAGGCAGAAGAAAACAACACAGAGATTCTATGCTACAAGTACAGTGCAGAATAGAAGTCATTTTAAATGCAGAGGAAACAATACAGAAACAAACAATATGCATATAACACGTGATGTTGTTGATGTAATTATTACTAAAAGATTTTGTATCTTATTTTATAAATTCATGTCCATGCAGGAAAAACTGCATGGACAGGTGTGTTGATAAGTTAATTTTTCATCTGTAGTGTCATCATTACGTCAAAACTTTAGTTTTTCCAGAACAACAAATTATGATATTCCCATCAGCCACATTCACGTGCTTTGTTGTAGTGTTAATTGGCAAATATTAGCATATAATGTGCTGAATTAAAATGTTGAACATGGTAAACATCAACATGTTAGCTTTGTCATTGTAAGTCCGTTTTATTGCAGATGTTAGCACGACAGCCTTAGGGATACTGAAAGCTAAATGCTGAGTAACTAATATTTTGCTGACAATATTTAGTTTTGTTGATATTAATATTAACATTAACATCCCAGCAGAAGATGCAGAATATCATGATGCTTTCTATATTATGTTTGTAAAAGGACTCATTATAAAATAAAAACTCAAATCAAATGAAGCCAGCTTTAATGCGAAAGAAAACAAAACAATGTTGATTGATGAATTCATTCATGCATTTAAACGATGCATTCAAATACAGTGTTTTTGAATAGTGATGCGACCACGTATTAAGAGGGGAAAAAAAGAATGATCTACATAGTAGGGGACTATGAATCTTTGCTGAAAACGCTTTGTTCTGTTCAAAGTGAGCCACGACTCTACTGTAGGCTGTGCTGAAGAGCAATTATGTTTCTGACATCAATATGCATTTCTTTAGTTTGGTTAGACTTAAAGATAAAGTGAGAGTCTATGCTGATGACAAAAAAGGGGAAACTGGTCCTGTACATGAAGAGGTTTTTTTCAGTGGTGCAAAGTTTATCAAAAATAATTTTGAGTTGGATGATTTTGCACAAAACAACTTTGATACCCACCAGAGTGGAGGTGAAGTGGATGAGACCACTGGCAAGATGTATTTAGGCAAAAATGATATGAACCTTTAGCCAACTGGGGGACTTTTTCTGACCACAGAGAACTAAAACATAGGTTGTTTTTTTTCTTAATGAAAAATGTGCAAAAAGCCTGTGTGCAACACTGAAGAGGGGACACTCTCTTCAGCACTAATGCAGGATAATACATCAAGGTGGACTTCCGTAATAGCTGCTACTTTGTGGTGCATAGGGAGTTCAGAGGCTATTAGTCTCTTTTCATAATATCTCTAAAAGCCAAAGTACTAAGTCCTCAAACGTCTCAGATTGCCTTGAGAAATTACATTACATACTGTAAATTGTTTTTCCAGGGGTCTGTCCTCCATTTTCATAAGCTTGTTATGATATTTTGTACCCTCTATGGGAGCAGTACCTTACTGTGCTTGTTATTCTAAAATCTTTACAGCTCATAAAAAGGATTTGACAAAGAAAAACCTTTGTTTGTAAAGTGTGTCATGATGAATGGTATATTTCCCAAATCTATCAGAGGACAAGGGTGTGAGATGGGAAGGTGTGTTCACCCATAAGTTTTCCCATGAGTTTTCCCATAACTCTCTGACATAATGTTATTTTAGTTCTTGTTGAAATGGAGTCATAACCCGGCCATTCTAAATACTACCTTGTCTGTTTCTCTCACAGTTGAGTGCCCCAGTTTTGGTCATAAAACCTCATGTTTATCTTTCAAAGTAACAAAAAATGTCAACTCCGGCCTTTAAGGCAGATGAATCGCCACAAAAATATCATTAATTTAACTGCAGTTCACACAGCAATGGCGTCATTAATCACCAGTCTGGCTACCAGACAAATTTGACTAAAATGTATATTCTCTCTCTTTCTTACATGCACCAAGTGGAAGAATTATATTCTGGTCAAACAATATTCTGGAAAGCATAAATACATTAATTTCATTGGGTGAGCTACATCTCAGCAAGTAAAAAAAAAAAATGGGGAAAAGACCTTCTTATGTCAAACTAATTAAAAAGGTGTTAAAAGTTAGTCAGTTACAGTATCAATTTGCATTATTTCTATAGCAGGAAGTAGTTGCATTGAAAATCATTTATTAGTACATTGCTGTTGAATTGGTACCCATCCTAACAGCACAGCTCTAGGAATGGAAATAGGGGTTTGTTGGTCTGTCTGTCCACCAACTTTGTCCAGAGTGACTTATCCCAACATCTCTCCCCTTATTACCGGTCCTCTCTCTAGCATGTTAGCATGATTACGTAAGAACTCAGGTCTAAGCTCTGCTCTGTAACAGAGCAGCCAGCGCGGCTCAAGACTCTTAGTTCTGATAAAACAAGGACCACAAACAAATTTCCTTTTATTTAAATAGTACAGGGTTGTTGCCAGACATATTCCTCCTCAACCTTATGGCCAAATGTGCCAAAATTATTTAACTGGCAGACACATTAGACATGTCCGGGTGATTTTAGTCTTGTGTTCCACCTCATAGTTTTTAGATGAATGTTGAATTATTTTAGCTTTTGGAGTTATAAGAGAATCTTTGGGCCAAAATCATCCTCTCTGAATGTAATGAACATATTGAATAAGAAATAAGCCAACACACACACAGACACATGTTTAATGCTGGGATTTGGATAATGTTCAATACAGCTTTGAGTATCCATCATACAAACAATCACATCCAAACACTAATACACCCTCCTGACATAAGAGAGATTGAGGTCAGTTCGTCCAAACACTGTCACTGCCAGCAAATGTCTCCTACAGTCACTACTCTGCCTCATATAACATAACAGGATCTCCACCCACAGACACATGCTGTAGAAAGACAGAGAACACCGGCCCCACCCCCACCAAACATATGTACACTTGTATACTACGATCAGAGTCCCCTGAGGCCTAGAACTGTATTGGACAATGGGTACTGAGAAGGAGTTAAGCCTCTTGCTACACACGACTTAGTGGCTGAGGGATCAAGCATTAAGATACAAGGCGTGTTAGGAATCCTTCATGACAAGAGCTTTCCCAGGGTCACGTCAGGTCACCACACAGCAGCCCCCACACATCTGATTTGTTTCTGATTCTTTGGAATAAAGGAAAGTTACAAAGTTACGCAGGCATCCTGTCACAACAATGATGGCCTTTGCTCTTATGTCACTTTAGTCGATCTCTGCACTTAGTGAGCCTTTACAGTGTTCTTTGTCTGAACTATAACATAGCTGTCAAAGTTTGTCTACAGCTGCCTACATGAGTAGATGTCTTGCACTGTGTAAAGCCATTCACACACAGTAAACAAAATTGCCAAACTGGATTAAGCAATTTAAAACTAGAATTGTTACCACAATTGGATACGGTTTAAGTATCTCAGGATCTTGTTTACAAGGAAGGGAAAGATTGAAAGGTCAGGAGTAATGCACTCATCATACTAGACTGTTATGCATAGAGGGAGCTCTCGATTTATCAATCTATTTTTTCAACAATCAACTATGGTCAGGAGCTTTTGGTATTGCTCAAAAGAATAAGACTGCGGATACAGGCAACCCTTCATATCATGCTGAAAGAAGTCAGTTGAGGTGGTTCAGACATCTGATGAAGATGCCTCAGACGTGCCCCTCTTTAGAGGTTTTAATGGCATTTGAGAACTGGCAAACTGGATACCTACGTAGAAATGTCTCCTCTAAATTAATGATGAAACATACACTCACCGGCCACTTTATTAGGTACACCTTGCTAGTACCGGGTTGGACCTCCTTTTGCCTTCAGAACTGCCTTAATCCTTTGTGGCATAGATTCAACAAGGTACTGAAAACATTCCTCAGAGAGTTTGGTGGTCATGATAGCATCATGCAGTTGCTGCAGATTTATCGGCTGCACATCCATGATGCAAATCTCCCATTCGACCACATCCCAAAGGTGCTCTATTGGATTGAGATCTGGTGACTCTGGAGGCCATTTGAGTACAGTGAACTCATTGTCATGTTCAAGAAACCAGTCTGAGATGATTTGAGCTTTATGACATGTCGCGTTATCCTGCTGGAAGTAGCCATCAGAAGATGGGTACACTGTGGTCATAAAGGGATGGACATGGTCACAACAATATTGATCTAAGGGGCCCAAAATGTGCCAAGAAAATATCCCCCACACCATTACACCACCACCACCAGCCTGAACCGTTGATACAAGGCAGGATGGATCCATGCTTTCATGTTGTTGACGCCAAATTCTGACCCTACCATCTGAATGTCGCAGCAGAAATCGAGACTCATCAGAACAGGCAACGTATTTCCAATCTTCTATTGTCCAATTTTGGTGAGCCTGTGTGATTTGTAGCCTCAGTTTCCTGTTCTTAGCTGACAGGAGTGGCACCCGGTGTGGTCTTCTGCTGCTGTAGCCCATCTGCTTCAAGGTTTGACGTGTTGTGTGTTCAGAGATGCCCTTCTGCATGCCTCGGTTGTAACAAGTGGTTATTTGAGTTACTGTTGCCTTTCTATCAGCTCGAACCAGTCTGGCCATTCTCCTCTGACCTCTGGCATCAACAAGGTATTTTCCTACAGAACTGCTGCTCACTGGATATTTTCTCTTTTTCGGACCAGTCTCTGTAAACCCCAGAGATGGTTGTTCGTGAAAATCCCAGTAGATCAGCAGTTTCTGAAATACTCGTCTGGCACCAACAACCATGCCACGTTCAAAGTCACTTAAATCACCTTTCTTCCCCATTCTGATGCTCGGTTTGAACTGCAGCAGATCGTCTTGACCATGTCTACATGCCTAAATGCACTGAGTTGCTGCCATGTGATTGGCTGATTAGAAATTTGGTTAACGAGCAGTTGGACAGGTGTGCCTAATAAAGTGGCCGGTGAGTGTAGTTTATAACTAGCCTTTAAAACAACAGAAGCATTTCCTGATTGGAAACCCTTACTGGCAGGATGAAATCTTTTGTCTGTTTGATCACAATACAGATATAGTCCACAGATGGCACACCCACTAGTTGCTACAGCTCACATGATACCAGACAATGCAGGCAGAAGAAAACAACACAGAGATTCTATGCTACAAGTACAGTGCAGAATAGAAGTCATTTTAAATGCAGAGGAAACAATACAGAAACAAACAATATGCATATAACACGTGATGTTGTTGATGTAACGATTGCTGATTGATCTGTGTGATTTATGAATAAAAAGTAAATCCAATTTGGTTTCGGGAAATAGTCCTTCCATCCATTTTGCATTACCAATAAGGTTTGTGTGGGACTGAATCCCCGCATTGGGCGACATTGGGAGAGAGGCAGGCCACATTTCTGACACATAAAGACAAATAATCATTCACACTTGCATTCATAGCTACAGGCACCTAACATAACTTGGATTAATATGAGTAATTAGTTAAGGTAAGGTAACAAACCATCCAACCAATCTTCCAAGGTAACCACCCATTGTGGTAATAGTTAGATAGAACCAATGTTGACTGCCAGCTGAAAAAGGAAAGTGAACTGTGGTCTCCAGTGTTATAGTTTCATTACATGTTCAGATTTTGTCTTGCTGGGCTTCTTCCTCTGCACAACATACAAAATTCAAAATGAACACGATCACTAGTGGGCTTTGTTAATTGAACTTGGGATACTCCAGGAAAGAAGATGTGACCCAATGACCCGAGCTACCTTGGTTAGTTTGCTGCCACTGTGATATGGAGGGGGGTTAGATAAGGAGAGTGGAAACTAGAACTCAAACCCAGTGGGACTTTGTGGTTTTGACTTAAACCTAGTAAAATAATTTCCCTTCCAGAATACAATCTTATGACTGTGAAGGTAATGGTAAGCCTAAGAACTTTTTACATTTTATTACTTAAACAATATCAAACTTCAATGTATTCAGATATCCATTCATCAAATTTGCAGAAGTTTATAGATGCAGCAGAAGTTCATAGATGAAGCCAGAATACAAGTATCTCTGTTCTCTTCACTGTTGTCCTACTTGCCCAAATAAGAGGTGAAGAGTGATGTTATTAAAAATGAATTACAGTGGCATGAGTCCAAGGGGTAGTGATGACAGGGACTGAATACGAAGGCTATTTATAGAGTTTAACAAGTATTAAGAAGTATTGGTGATAAGATGCGTCTGGAATACAATCCAACACAATGAATTATTGCAAATGAGTTAATGCAATCCTTATAAAATCACACCTTTTTTAAAATACATGTTTCATATATGTCCATTATTGGCCATGAATGTCATTACAGGAAGCAGGTTCGTGAATGTTCAGGTCAAGGATCACAGTGTGCATGTGTTTATCTGTTCATAAGTGGTCTTTGTAGTTTTTGGACTTCAAGTTAGTTTTACATCTAAGATGTACTGTAACCTTTGTGATTTCCACCTTATTGCATCCTTATGTTGTGATCAAACCTAATGCAGTTAGTATGTTTGGATATGTCTGTATAATGATCTGTTCAGATAGATTGACAGTTGTGACATCTTTGATTTACTAACCAAATGTTTTTGAATGCCACAGCATGGGTTTAATTTAGACATCTTGTGTGTAAGGCTCACACGTACACATATACGCACTAGCATACAGAGTTATTTATAGGGTTTCCAGACCTGCCAGTGATTTCTCATTATGAGTTTGTCCTGAGGTTAACAACCTATAAAAACAATTTATAGCTACAGACAGGTTAATGTACAATGTTTGACAGTGGGAGGATGCAAATATTGCACCTCATGAAGAACAAAATACTCTACATAAAATGTTACTTCCTTTGATCTTTTGCCTCACACGCATGCACACACTCACATATAATAAATGTTTTTTTTCTTAATATAATTATTATTTTTAATTGCAGGAGATTACTGCTTTTGGTCATACATGATCATTGTTTTTTCCATCTTATAATACTGTATATAATTGTATGTAAAATAAAAATGTAAATATTGTATAAGTATTCTATAGTAAATACCTGTACTGCATCTAAATCATTAAACAGTTTTATTACTACTGTTTTAGTTATGGGAATAAGTTATGTTGAGTTTTAATCTTGTAGTCAAATCAGCTGGGTATGCTTGCTATCATCAATGTGCTGTATTACTATACCGGCAGTATTACAGCACGTCTACACAGTGAGAAGGTTCATTCTGCTTTGACTTAAAGCAGCACTGTAAGAACAACCAGACATGTTTTTCATAAATGTGTCAACAATATGACAGAGTGAGTTCAATATTTACTGTCCATCCATCATACCAGCAGCTGGTGTGGCTGTCAGGCTTCTTATTAGCAGCCTGCTGAAAGAGCTGTTAATTAAGATAAGAGGACACGAAATTTATTGATTCCAGTGGGGAAATGCGGGAGCAGGAAACTGCTGTAAATAAAATTGAAGCTGTATGTTTACATTGCAAACAAGGATTAATGCCACTTTGCACTAGGAGATGTGCTGACATAGGTTTACAATTCAAAAGCAAATAAAATAACTAAAATTAAGGCTTTGACACCACTCACATTTTTACACTAAATATGAAGCTAGGAGCTGGTTATCTCAGGTTGGGCTACCATACAGGCTAGAAACACTTTTAATAAAGAAAAGTATTTACTAGTATTTATCATTACACCACAATACTAAGTTCCAAACGCAGACAGCTAAAATTATTTTAGGTTTAGCTGCTCAATAGTCCGGTAACACACAACATCTATGTGGCCTTTTGTGTGAACACTGAGGTAAAGTATCCTGAGGGCTCAGACTGATCTCACCCAATTTAAAAAAGCATCAGAACAATCCATTATGCTCTTTTGGCTTCCTGACTCTTTATTAGTGTGACAGTGGCACTTCTGTCACCGTACTGAGGAAATAACTAGCGTGTAGGCTGCGTGTTGTCATTGCATAAGAACCTGTATAGTTCTGATCTGAAACTATCTGTTGGGAATCCCAGTCGGAGAAGGAGGCAGGACGCATATGGGGTTATGAAAAATTAAGGAAACTATTGGAGTTAAGCAGCAGGTTGATCATCACAACGCGGACACTGAGGAGTGTGTGACAGAGTCAGTGGTGAGCTACAGGTAGGAGTACTGACTAACTTTTATCAACTTTTTATTAGTTTGACCTACAGTAAGGTCTTTCCCCCATATACTACCTGAGGGCTTTTTTTCAGTAATATAATCTCTTACAAAACAAATAAAAATGCCTATTTCCTCAGTGAAATAGTTGTGGAAGATTTAAATCAGTGAGACCTCTTGAATTAAACTGCGAATATCTGTGTGTCACGAGCAGCAGACCCTTCCTGGATTAAGATGACTCATGTGAAAAGGTTTCAAGGGATTCCTATGTCAAAGGTACATTGAACTGCTGGAATCAAGATAGAAACTTGATGGTAAAGACAAGAACATGCAGAGAAACGTCTTTATGTGTCAGTTATTAAAACCACTCAAGCATAGAGTTGCAGAGATTTTGCAAGTTCCTTCAGGTATTCATTCCTTATCGCTTCCACATCACCCCGGCTCCCTCAGATACAGTGAAACCAAACTATTTCCCAAGAAGAAAACAACAGGAGATTTCCACAGTGGATTTGTTCCACATCTGTAGTTTGCAATTTGGGTTGAGATCTGGTGACTGCAAAGGCTTAAGATTCACATAAAACTATTCACTGACCCCCTGTAGACCTGTACATGAGGGCAGGGACACCTTAACACAGACCCTGTTTAGTAGCATTATATTTTCACCTCTTTTCCAGTAGAGCGCTTCTAAAAATAATTTCCTGACTTGGACATTTTCATCTTTTCCGATGTCTATAAACTAATTTCAGTTAATTAAAAATATCAATGTGTATGAATAGGCCTTAATCGTCTACATATATCTGGACACTCCTTTCATTATTGCTCAAGCTCTGTCATGTTACATGGGGAATATGACCAAACAGCTTTAGTCAGATTTGAACTCAGGCCAACCATACTGACTCACCAAAAGTTTGCGCTTTAAAATACAGGTATATTTACACTGCAATCATCTGAAACTCTACATGACCATTCATTTAAAGAAAGATTGTGTAGAAATGGATTTTTGTTGCAATTTAGCTCCCTCAGTTTAAGAGTTCAACACCACTGTGGAAAATATGGACAGCTGTTATGATTACATTACTTTACTAAATTTTCTAATTTACTAATTACTAAAAAAATAGTGAGTTGACAACTTTTCTAACACAGTCATCAAGCAGGTGCAACAACACAAGATATAGCAGATAATATTACTTGCTAGTCAAACAGCAGTCAGCCCAGCTCGGTGTCTGTCTTTCAGCCTTTTATTTCACCAAACTCTCGCCATCGACTAAAAGTCAGTCCCAGATTTACTCTTGTCCAGCGGCTTCTTGCTTAGTCACGCCTTGCTTTGCTTTTCCTAGCTTCCTCCTTTGTCCTCTACAGACTCTTCGCCTCTGCCATTATGTCCATAGAGGCTGCTAAACCCGGTTCACCGGCTCCACTCCCTGTCAGCATTCCCCCACATCCTCCTCTTCCTCATGGTCCAAAATGCCTTTGGTACAAACACTAACACTTCTCCAGTGCTCTGATCTTACAGTCCGAGTTGCCCAGCTAACAAACGTTTGCTAACAGCAGCTACAGTTCACAGCAGTTACCTTACTGTCAGGAAAATATATTTAATAAGCAGCACTTTTCTGGCCATCAGGACACCCTGTTAAACAAAGAGAGTTAAAGAGGAGCGCCCATCAGAGGAAAAACCAGAAAACATTCATAAAATATCATACAGTTTCACCAAAGTCAGTGAAACAGTTGGTTTACATTTTGCTGTAAAGTGTTACGTACTAAATCAAATCAAATCAAATCAATTTTATTTGTATAGCCCAAAGTCACAAAACACATTTGCCTCAGAGGGCTTTACAATCTGTACAGGGATCTGTACTACAAGAGAGATTGCAAAGAGCACAAAGTTACAATTGATACATAGTGCAGAGAGGACTGGCTGCAGCAGGTATGATTTAGGTGTGTCCAATTAAAAGGGGGGAAAATTTATACTTATTGTATGTATTTTGTATTTTACCTTTTATTGTTGATCAGAGTCAAAAAAGACATGTTAAATCTACTTAACACAAAGATAAAAACCTCCTGAGGAGTGAATACTTTGTATTAGACACTTTCATTAGAACAATCAATATAGAAGTTGGTGACATATGCAGTATGTAGAGATTTGGAGGAAGAGGTAAACAAGCTTAACAGTGGCTGTTTTTTTTCTGGTTGTAGTCAATGAGAGGTTTGTGTAAAGAGGAGGACTATGCTTTTCTGGGAATGTCAAAGGAGACAACAAAAGGACCGGCAGAAGGAGCTGAGACTTTGGAGGATGACTGGAGAGGCAAAAAGGAGGAGAGGGTAAGAGATAAAGGAGGAGCCAAAACTTATGATAGTTATACTCCAACTAGCATTCATATGTGTCTTTGTGCGTTTCAGGCCCGCTGGAGACTGGAGAGGGAGCAGCGGGAAAAAGAGAGACTACGACTAATAGAAGAGGGCAGAAAGGTGAATACACACATACACACATGTGGATGATTAACACTCTACAAGTCTGTACATCTGTAAAACTAAACATTCTCTTTACTCAGTCTTTGGCACAGCATCCAAGAATAACACTAAGTGACAACAGCTCAGCCTCAGCTCTTGTTTGGTTCTCCTGAGGACACACTCTTGAAAATGCATACAAATTCTGCTCTCAAGCATAGACACAGGTTGCACCAAGCAACTGGAGCTGATGTGTGTCAAAACACATCAGAACACTATCTATTGGATGCCAATCTCTGAATGCAAGAGAACCCTTGAGATCTTGGATTTCTTGTTATATATTTGTTTTTCACAGTCTCCCGAGCCAGATTTAATTTCAACTCAACCAGCAGCATCCCAAATGACTTGTCTTATAAAACTACATCAAACAAAGTTTTCTTTGCATTTGTGTTCATTTTGGTTAATCCTTTCTGTGAATGGACCTCGTTATTCACATTTTAAGACGCTGTGCTTAACATTTCATGAGAGCAGGCTGTTATAATCAGCCTAATGGAAACAGCGGGCTGCACAATCAGGCAGACAGGCAGTAGTTTGACATTGGATCGATGAGTGTTAATTTACCGGTGAGGTTCGCTTCATCGCTCACAGCAAAATCAGATTAACTTCCATGGAAATGACAAACTGGGAAACTATGGCCCTCTGTCAAGGCTGCCGGGCTTATCAGTGGTTTTCAACATCATTCACACTTGTGTGAACATAGACACAGACACACATTTTGGAGCACACTTAATAGCAGCAGAAACACTCAATTGGCATTTTAAAAAAGTAATGTGTAAAGATTCATTCAAACAAACACATACACACACTCACAGTTGCTAAAGCAGTTGTACATCCTCATGGACATGGAATGCACACACACACACACACACACACACACACACACACACACACAAAAACAGATGTGGGTGCGTTATGCAGCCGCCTCTTTCCTGACAAGAGTGTGTGAGGTCAACAGGGGGCGTGGGCTGTTGTTGTTGTCAGTATTTCCGCTGCACGCACGCACGCACGCACGCACACACACACACACACACACACACACATACACACACACACACACACACAAACAGAAATAGCCAGGAAGCTGATGACAACATTTGCCCTGATAAAGAGGGCAGTCACTCTCACCTCAGTATGGAATGTACTTTCCGCTGAACCCTAATTTAACCTCAGACACACACACAAACACTATAAGCAAACACACACAAACTCCATGACTTAAAAATCTGACTGTTGACATATGCACTCACACACTCACACAAACATAAGCATACTGTACACACTGGCAGCCTAAACCTTACATGGGTCACTTTTGGGGACATTACATAAACACTGAACACTGAAGCAAAACTCAACTTTTTGGGGACACGACATTTGTCCCCATTTGGAGAGGCTGTCCCTAATTAACTGCTGTTTAATGTGTGTCCCTAAAAGTATCTTAAGTCAGAAACACACACACACTGTAATTTTTGGAGGTGCTGTGGATACGATCTCTCTGTCACACACACACACACACACACACACACACACACTCACACACACTCACCGCTGGAACGCTACAGTCGAGCCAGAGGAATTCCAGAAACACACTGTAATGTTTCTAACTCAACATTAAGGACTGACCAACAAACTGCTTCTCCCAAATTAAGGCAAATTAAATCAAACTCCCCATAAAAAAAGGAAAATGTATGCATTTATTTCACATAATGTGGAAAAAAGAAGAAAAGAAACAGCAGGCAGGAGAAGCATTTTTGTGTAACTACTTCAGTTAAAGTCTTACAGAAACATTTGGCATCCAATCCAAAAGTACACACATCCCTTATCGCCAAAGTCCAACCAGAGTTTTTTCTTTGTAAACCTGGCAACTAAAAACAAAGTGTTAAGAGTTCAGTAACGGTAATTACATGCAATTCTATTATTAGACCAGTAGGAAAAATGTTGTGTATGTACATTTGTTATTATGCACCAACAGAATCCAGATACTGTACTGGGCTGGACCAGCCTAATCCATAATCAAAAGATTTATCCCAGTTTAAAGCAGTGGACTGAAACCAATTCAAACACTTGTTGAATTTTACAAAAACTCTAGCAACAGATCTGTTTTGTTTATCCCAGAAAAACTCAAACTGCCCCAAGGTCAAACTGAAAAGCTTCCCTCATTGCCTCAGCGTTCAAGTTGGAGTTGAAGTTTTGGTTTGACAGGACTCATTCTGTATAAACACAAAGGGGGGATTTTGAGGTTGACGGTTTTCTAGTGGTAAAACACAAGAAATGCGATGCCGCTAAAACTACCATGATGAGTTCATTCAGCATGTACTCTTAAGTCTTTCTATTTTGCACTGCATCTGATTCAGTTCCTCAAGTCTCCCGCTTAAGAATGTATTTTTCCTCACTTTGAATGGCTCACTGCAGGTCAAGTGTGGCGCAATGTGATTACATTAGCCAATTAAATACTTACAGTAAGTCGAGCTTTAAGAGTTTTAGCAAAGCAAACAGCGTGTCTCTAGGGATGGTAATGTTGTCTGTTGTCTGTTGGTCAGTCGATTGGTTTGGTCCAGACTGAAAATGAAAACTTTCAGACAGAGATCCATCCAAGATAATGAATTACAGACTTTGCTAATCTCTCTTTAGCTCCATCAGCAGGACATGTTTGTTTCTTTAACGGTCTAAGGATTGGCGCAAACAATTAATCTTAATGACTTTTTTTATTTTTGTTTGATTTGTTCATCTCAAAACTTTAATAATGAGGGGGGGTATGGTGCCTTGCTCAAGGGCACCTCGACAGCCACGGTTGGATATCAGGGCAGTAGGGAAAACAGTGTGATAGTGAGTTTTCAGAATTTCCACATCTAACTTGGTGAATTAAGGTTTTATTTCAACCAGACTGGAGTTGGTGATTGGTGGAATAGTAAAAAGTGATTTTCATTTGTTTCTTTTAGGTTTGAATTCAGTGTTACGATGTACTGGACCAGTTTCAAAGACTTTTGCCCCCATTTCTTAGACACAAAGGAAAACAGAAGTCACCCTTTAAATCTTATTCGTCTGCACTTTAGATGTTCTGCAGCTGATTGATTTATGTACTGAATATTAGCATGTGTGTGTGGCCCTGGTGGGACCTTTTCACACCTCTGCAGACAGTTTATGTGTGTCAACCAGAAGACCATTTGACTGCTCACACTCAATCCTACAACCAACACCACTAACCAGATGGCAAATTGCTGTCAGAAAACAGGTATTAACGCAATTTTTCAATTTGTCAGATTGGCAATTTAAGGCAATTTGTTCAACATGTGCTGCTCCCTCTTCACACACCACGAAGAGGAACAAGTGTGTTTAGAACAGGAGTGAAGTAATCCTTCAAATGTCCAAATTCTCATTTTTAACTCAAGGCTTATTTGTAAAGAATGTCCTGATTATTCACCAAAAAATGTGTGTGCGTGTGTGTGTGTGTGTGTGTGTGTGTGTGTGTGTGTGTGTGTGTGTGTGTGCTGAGCATGTAATTGGGGAGGTAACGGTTTAACTGCTTTCACCTTCACTCCATATGAGTCAGCAAGTCTTCCCCTTTAAACTGACGGGCCTCCCATGCCCACATCAACTTCCTCCACACACACACACACACACACACACACACACACACACACACACACACACACACACACACCATGACAGAAATGTTAATTGATGACAGGACTGTTTAGTGAGAGCAACTGGCCTTGGTCATCTCACATGTATCCCATCTGAACCTTCTTTCTTTCATACACAAAGCTAAAAGATTGATGTTTTTCCCTCCATACATACACACACACGCAAAGTTGGAAATTAAAACATACACAAACACACAGCAGGAAACTGGATCCGAGAGTGTAATACTGCTGAGTCCAATTTGAGGTCAGGGATACACATCCTTTTCATCACTCTTGCACACACCTCTATACACACACATGAACACGCCTACTTGAGGCTCAGAGGTGCAGCCCCAGCAGAATGTATATATTGTTATATCATTGTATCAGGGGAACCCTGTAACCTTCAGAGTGATCCCGCAGAGCTTTAAGATGTTAGACAGGATTTAGTGTGAGGGATTGTGGGAGTTCTCAGACTTTTTTTTCTGCCCAAAGCTGGTTTGAGTCCTTAGATTTGTTATTTTTTAATATGGAGCATTATATGGGATTGTTGTGACAATATATCTTTTTCTAAGTTTTATATGAAGAGTTTGTTTAGGATTAAAATACAAACTCATTTATTTAATTAGATTTGTGGAATGCTGTACAGGCTTTTTGGACTGAATTATCCAGACAATGTATCCAGATACTGATCACATATTAATACCAGGTCACATTATGATGTTTCTCTGTATAGTACATACTATAATACACTGTTGCCCATAAAGTATAATACAATATTTTTACCTCTTATCATGAAATGATTGTGACAATGTGTGGTAATAAATGAAATGGGACTAATGTGACTAGGTTACACTGTGGGCCTTGAGGTCCTCGGAAGTAGTAGTTGTTTGGCTTTGTTTGAGGACAGCAGGTGCCAGCCTTTCTCAACACTGTGGTGACCCGGGTCAAAGGAACTGAATGTTGACTTTTTTAGACATTATAGCTGGCTAGCTGTTGACGTTTCATTTACATAAACCCACAACAGTGTCTCCAGACTGGAATGTGCTGACAGTAACACTAACATGGGTAAAGACATTCTCTTTGACTAATTCTGGGCGTGTAGTATTTGTGGTGTTATCTTGAGGTTTAAAGTATGACCACCAGGATGAGTTAGGCACAATGTGAGACTGACTCAGGCACTTCTGATGAACTTTGAGAGTGTCTCTAATTCTCCTTGATCAATCATCAATAAATAATACAGCAAAAGACTTTAGAGGCTCCTGAACACTTTCTTTCTTTCTGATTTCACCATTGACCTTTGACTTCAGCAATTTCTCCAAAACAATTAGCTGAAAGATGCTAAAACACTCCTTTAACCTCACGCACAGTGATTTTCATCAGTTTCTATTGTGAAAATATTAATATTGATAAGTGCAGCTTTGAAAGTGCCTTTAACTTAATTTCCTCTATGTATCAGGAGAAAGAGCAGCAGTGGCAGACTCATGTAGCAGAGCTGACCTCCAGCCAGGAGAAGACTCTGCAAGACAGACTGGCAAGACTCAGGAAATTCAGGGTGAGAATGACAAGCACACACACACACTGCACACACATCATAATCTGAAACTGAAGCTGCAGACCAACTGCCGATACACAATTCCACAGCTGACAAATCAGCCAGCTGCTGTTGTTTGACATGCATGCGTTTACTGTAACAGTCTGAGATTTAACACCGTAGTGTGGCAGCTCCAGCAGCCACAAGGCTTCTAATGTTTCAAAGCTCCTGTAGAATACAAAAGCTTTTTAAAGATCAGAGACGAGCCATTTATCAGAAACTGAGTGTTCCTGGATGTCATCTTCAATTTACAGTGGTCACAGTTCAAGGTCAGTGATCAGGTGCTGTTCAAGAGGCTTGCCAGTACTGTAGCTCATCAAATGAATAGATCATTGATAAAGTGAGTTCAAAGCTGTCACCACAGAGGTAGTTTTATATCATGTCATTGCTTTGTGTTTTGTTTGGCACTCAACTTCACTGAGATCACCTGTCACTGTCAACTGTTTCATTTCTGTCTCAACATATCACATTTCTTGCAGGAGTTCCAGAGGAAGGTGCTGGTAGAAGAGTCAGGGATGGAGGGCACAGTCAACCAACTACTCACCCGAATGTAGATGCACCATATGAGACAATGACTTATGATAAATCTGCCTTTTGTTGCATTTCAGCATCAATAAACGATGTGACACTGTGTCAAAGACATTAGTGTGATCGATGTAAATGAATGAGATGAAACTAGAATACGGGATATTTGAGGTTCCAGCAGCTACAAGAACTGCAGCATCGACTTAAATCTGGGAAATTGAATTGGCGTCAATGCCCCAGATGTGTTGTTAAACACAAAAATGCACAAATTCCTGAAGAGTAGAATTTACCATTCCTCTTGGCGAGAGTTGCATACAAAGATTGGTACCACTGTATCTGTACGTTAACTATATGCAACTGGAGCTGGAAGTCAATTAGCTTACCATGAGGTTGAGGAGGTCACTGCGCCCATGATAGAACCTAGGTTTTGTTATTTTGGAGCTTTGGACAGAGCTGAAGAATGGCCTCCTCATCACATTACCCAGGTGATCCAAACTTTTGTGAAAGCACTGCAGAGAAATCCCAAAATAGTTTATCATTTCTTTAAGATTCAACATGACTTCAGATTTCCAGACTCATCCAGTCAGAATTGAAAATGATCCTGTAATTATTCTTTTTTTCTGTTCTGTTTTGTTTTCATGCATGGTCCAATGAGAAAAGGATTACATCTGCAAGCCATTTATAGACCATAAAACATAATTACAACATTTTCTGTGAGATTTTGCTTGAAATGTTTGTAGCTGATAATGACTTACAATACTTATCTCACACATACATCAAGCAACAGGGTGAATGCACTTTTTAAACCCTGGCATCCTGGTAACTGTTTGTGCTGGTGTGAATGTGCGTACATCTGTTGCTATGTTGCTTGCGTATCTATGTAACGTGCGGCCGTATGACAGGGAGGTCCATCTATCTACACAAGATTTAAGGAGGCCCTGAACTTCAGTTCATTGTGGCCTTTTATGGTAAATGTGGGGGCAGAAAACAGCAGATAATAGACAACAACAGTAATAAATATGAAGCTTCAGGATCTCTCTGGTACACACACACACACAAAACATGCCCAGAGATTGTCCAGCAGTAAAGACATATTTGGACCAGCATTAATCCTTGATGATGTTACTACTACTTTGGCAGAAGTTACTGCTTCAAGCACTTTCCTACAACAACATTGGCAAATATTTTGAAGGTAATGTAATTGCTGCTTTTAGGACATTCTTGTACCACAGCTAAGTCGTACATAGATCAGGTTTGGCGTACAAAACAAACACCAGAAACAGACTTGTGTCCCATGTTTCAGGTTTGGGTTAAGCTCCTAAAACTTGTGGTTAATAGTTCAACAGTTTGGAAATGGGCTTATTTGCTTTCTTGCTGAGACTAATTAATAAAGATTAATGCCACTCTCATGTCTTTACGGAAAAACGAGAAGGTACAGCCAGCAATGGCAAACGATTAGCTGAACCACAACGTTTCGTCTTACTTGTGCCATGTTGTCCACAATGGATGTGGTAAAGAAAAGGGGAAAAAAAGGTTTCACAGATATGCTGGATATAAACAGAAAGAGAAAACATAATCTATGGTAGTGTCACATTTCCTGTGTTAGCCAATGCAAATGAGTGACACTGATCTCACACTTCAAAGTAAATGTATTTACACAGATGGACAGAGAATGGGGTGCGTCTTGGCTGCAGTCACAATGTATGTGTGTGGGTGTTAAAGTTCCTGCATGGCTTTGTGTGTGTGTGTGTGTGTGTGTGTGTGTGTGTGTGTTGTTTTGCACGATTAAGCTCTTTTACTTGTTTTTTTCTTAGGTTGTGTGGGTGTGCGTGCAGACATACACATGAGCGCATGTGTAGCTTCATTCAGTGTGTAAATGCATGGTACACGTACGTGTGTGTGTGTGTGTGTGTGTGTGTGTGTGTGTGTGTGTGTGTGTGTGTGTGTGTGTGTGTGTGCACATAAGGTGCGGCCTGGGGCAGTTGTCGGAGTGAAAGAATGACATGAAAGAATTCACATTGGAGTTCTATAGAAGTCTTTCATCTGTATATTAAAGGGGGGCAACAAGACAAAAGCTGTTGACAGAGACAGAGAGAGAGAGAGGAGAGGAAGGTGATATGATGAGGAACAGGAGTTTCCAGTGTGTCAGATGGAGGAAAAGGGAGGAGTATATGACTTACAATGCAAAGTATAGTATAGTGCCCGAGGACACAGACATACAGGAACATGAACTCTGTCTTAGCTCGTTATCCTCGCTCCCTCCCACTGTCGCTCTTTGATACTTTCCTACAGCCTTCTCAGTGTTTACATCCATGAAAGCTACAATCTGTTCAACAGAGCACGCAGACTATTATTTTACAAATACTAATTTTCCACTTTTTCGTCTTTTAATCTGTGAATTTACTGGCACTTATTTTGATTGATAAAAAACAGGTGAAATGTTTGCCACCTGCAGAGCAAATAACTCTGGAGCAGAATCAGCGGTTCATTTATGGTTTGCTTGTTTTTTTTCCTCTGCCCTTTCTCTTAAGAATCATCTGAGCTGTGCTATGCACGTAAAAAATAATAATTTGTTTTGGTACGTTACTGTGGAGGGGGTGTGGTACATCAGCTGCAGGGGAGAGGTGTGGGATGGCTCAGGAGAGCAGGCCCAGGGGAGATGATTAGCACCCAGTTAACTAATCACTCTCCCCTTTAACAGTAGCGTGCTGGGCCAGGCAAGGAGAGGAGACTGGAAAATACACACCCAAACGGCGGCAAGTAGGGAGACAAAGAAGGCTGAACGGCTGGAGTGTTTGTGTCCAACCTGGTGTGCCAACAGAAATAATAAAAACTTCCTAAATGGTTACTGGTCTGAAGCGCGTCTGAAGTGCTGAGGAACCCACAGTGGCAGCTGACTTGCCACAGCTACTTTTCTTGATACTAAAAAGGATGAGACCTAAACATGTGCCTGCACAATCAAATCAGAAACAGTCTGGACCAGTTGGGTAGCTTCAAAGTATAACTTTGTATATTTATGTTATGCTGATAGTTTACATGTCTTGTCAATCCTTCAGACCAGTTGAAAAAGAGTTAGTTCTACTCAGGTCAGATGTCCTTGGACTGCAATGACAGCAGTGCTGCAACACCAGACCAATTCAAATAGTCATTATTGGCTATTTACTCATTATTTCCTCCACTAAATGTTCTTTTGTTTCTTTGTGTGAATGCGGTAGGACCTGTTTAATCATTATGCCTCTCAGTCATCAGTTACAGAGACATTTTTGGCTCCCCACAGTTCATCTTCACTTTGATTAGACCTCCCTCAGAATGTGTGGGCGTGCACCACTCTCCGTTCTACCTCTCGCTTCTTGCTGTTTCTCTTGGTCGCCATTTTGGCTATACGTAGTTCAAGGGGAGGGGCCACCGGCATTGTGAAAATGGTGGCCAAGGAAGCTGCTGGAGCTGAAGCGGTTGCAGTGAATACCGTGATACACAAGGGGCAGTTGTATGATTTATATTTATAAAACATATATTTTTATATTTATATTGCGGTTGAAATTTGGTGAAGAAGAAGAAGAAATGGCGGTAAAATATTGTGATCATCAATACGTCAGTGTAAGTGCACAACGGCTGTACTTGAACTGAGACAACACTATCCTGCTGAAGATTTGATACTATGCCAGGAAATAGTATATACTTCTTAGCCATTATTCATAACATAAAACTGATAATAGATGAACTTAAACGTTCAGAGAACATAATTACATGTTAGAAGCAGAACAGTACAGACTGACTCGGTCCTTTTGATGTGCTCATGATGCAGGATGAGTCGCCAAAACTGTCCTGGATGTATGTATGTCACATCACATCTGTTTCTAAAAGAAATCACTAAACTTTAATTAGCATACAACTGCACTGTGTGGAGGTTAGATTATTGTCATTGTGTTTCCGGTAACATTAATATTCATGCACATACAAGCTGCATTGATTTCATTACATTCACTTAGACAGCTTGGAGCTCATGTTTGCTTAACATGCACAAATACAGCTAACTAATTTATGTTGAGAGCTGGTAAACACTGCCCTTTATGGTATATGTAACAATGTCTGTCTTCTTTCTTGGAAGTATTGAATGAACAAAAGCAGGTGCGTAAATGAAGACTTGAGACAAATCAAGACAGACCAGGAATTACAGAACTACAGAAACAACAGACCTTGAGAAAATTCAAATCATATTTTTGCTATCCATCCCTTTTCATGTTGGTTTCATTTCGAAGCAAACTGATTGGACTAAAAATCTTTCATGGTAACGTGTTGCTCATACAGCCCACATCATGTATTGCCTTCATATTTAATAATTCAGCAGTACTTGATGGATTATTTCATTACATGAGGAAAATGAATGTATATGAATACTATGTGTGTGCTGCTGTACTTTTAGAGATCTGTAAATCCACATAAGAAAAGAAAGCTGGACACAGGACATTAAAGTGAGGTCATGCTGCTCAAGGTTTTTTTCTTTTTCTTTTCAGGATTTATAAAATGGCTAAAAATGAAGAAAATTATGCTTTCTGCAAAACAATGTGGACAGACATCAGCTGTGACAACTGTCAGAGTGAAAATCTTAAGTATGAATCAAGTCCTTGTGTGAGTGCATAGACAAGTACAGCAGTCAGCAATGACCTCAGCTCAGAACCCTGTTCCATAAATTAAACATCCATCATCTGATGTGAGCTGAGGTCTGGCATCATCTGTGGGGTGACTCTGCTGTTGGATGATTCAGTCTTCTCTGCAGGCATCAAAGCACTGGACAGGACTCACCACTTTCCTTCAGTGTAATCTCAACACTTTGTTTCTATATGTATGTACATGAAGTTAAGTTTTGTCATGACAAATCACACCACTGCTTTCTGTTTAATTTACTTTTAAATTTCTTTAATTTACACCTACTAATCAGAAGATTGGTGTTTCGATTCCTGGTGCTTCCAGTCTACATGTTGAAGAGTTGGGCAAGATATTGAACCCCAGATCATTGTGTGTGAACTGTCTTTCTGTTCAGAACAGGGCTGCAATAACACTTGCTAGAGTTGTGAGACAACTGTAAAAGACTTTAGCCAAGCTGACTTTGAATTGTGAGATCTAAAACAACCCAAAAGTCTATTATTATTTCTAAATGTTCACCATTTATCCATAGACTGTATAAAAGTTGATGCAGCAAAAGTGAACCCAGCGTAAAATGCCTTAAAGACTAACCGGCTGCAAAAAATAGTCCAATGGTAGTCTCAATCACTAGTTCCAGGTCTTCTTGAATATAGCCTGATGTTCATTTTGTAAATTATGATCCCACTTAACCCCACTACATACGTCTGGCACGTCGCGTACGCGCTGCGGTTTTTGGTCCGTCCTGCATGCGACTCTACCGGTAATGTTTTAGAAGCGAGCTTGTAGCCTGCCAGACTTTGTTTACTTGTTTAGATTTGGCCGTTTTTCCGGTGTATGTGCTTCTAAGTATGTTTCTACAAGTGTAAATATGCTACGTAGTTAATTAGTTTGACTTTGGTTTGTTTTTACGAATGGTAGGTTGCACCCAGTGGGGTTTGAGGGTTGGCGTAAAACAGACAACAAAGCAGGGAATGCTTTTTGGACATGGCTACCTTCTCAATGACCGGTGGTAGCAACTTGTCAATTACAATCACTCTCAGTTGGATTCAATCAAGACAGAGGCAGGTCCATGCTCCTCCAAATATGGTAACTTCTGGAAAAAAAAAAGGGTGTCAACCGTAATGCCAAACTTGAGACTTCTAAACAGTAGTCCACAAACCAATGATTGACCTCGCAGTAGAGGTACACTGGGTTCAACAGGTCACTTCTTGGCACAGGTCAAAGCTGTGCAGTGAACAATGTAAAACGAAAAAGCATGCAAGGACATTTTAGTGCATTTAGGACATTTTCTCCCCATGTCCTGTCTCTATAAATACATTTTAATACTGTTCTTTTTCTGCTCTCTCCATCCTTTTCTCCCCATTTTCCCAGCTTTTGCTCAGGTCTACCCTATTTAGGGGAAAACCAGTGGGACTCCCCAAAACAGGCTTCACCTCATCCTCCTCGGTTGTCCCATCCTTAAAATACCCACTCTATGCCCTCTGTGTCTCTCTCTAGTTTTAGACATTTTTCTATGTGTAGTCTGTACTTTTTAATTTTTTACATAGCCTACTTTTTCCTTCAGAGGAAAAAGAAAATGTATCAGGTTTGTGTGATTCCCCATGTACTACAGCATAACCAGTGACCAGCCATCAGCTGATCAGTTCTGACTGTAGGAACCCAAATATTTACATGCCTCTGATCCCCACACAGAATTGTCAAATGGCCAGATAATCTCTAACAGTTGAGATTGATGAATATAGAATATTTGCTGTGCATCGGAATTTGGCTAGGTTGTGGTTCATTACCTCATCTGAGCACAGAGGCTTTTTCTTGGAAAGCAGTTAACTGAACTGAGGCCTGTTCTCAATATGCATTCACCCCAAAATGTCCAGCAAAAGGCTGCTTTGTGGTTCCACTTTGAGGCTAACACACACAAAAAATGCGGTTGTAATATACGGGCAGAGCAGTTAGCTCAATCCCAGTTAAATGTCAGGAATGTGGATCCCATTCAGGATGCCGATTGGCATAAATGTGTCCACCGCCACCCACAACAGAACAGCTGGTGCTGATCATGATCTTAATGCTTACCATCATGTAGGCAGCTGCTGATTGGACACAGTTGTTGGCAGTATTAAATGAAACCATTACTGTAAAGACATACATAAAGTCCTGCTGCTATTTCAACTTGCTGACAGAGTGTGAAGGATGAAAAAGGATCCTGAAAGCCTATACTGGATTCCATCAACATTGTGGACTTAAAAATCAAGTTGCATTAGCTTTAGCACTATAGTTAAGTATATTTTCCGGTAGAGGGACACATACCAGAAGACACGATGACCATACAGGATAAGTTTACAACAAAAAGAGGACGTTAGATTCATACATCCACACACACACTGTAGTCTCCAATCCTGCTACAGTAATGACGCTATGACACATGACATATCCAACTATGTTGTGGTTGTATGACAGTTTGGCTTTGTACCACAAAACTATCTGATGTTCCATTACAACACACACACACGCACACACACACACACACACATGAATGTGACTCCCAACATACAGGTAGGTGCTGTAGGCTGGTGAGAAGTTTAAACAGTTGGCTAAAGGTGATTGATAATTGGCTGAAATTAAAAGTAATGACTCAACAGTCAGAACTATGGATAAACAGTATTTAGCTAAAAGTTATACAGATATGAGTTCTTTATTCAAATCAAGGGTGTGTTGGGATAAATGGACTTGACCTGAAACCACTGCTGTAAATGACACCATCAAAGCTGCGGGAAAGCAGATTGGCCCACATTTCCTACCTACAGTATTGCTTTTGGATTAAAAACTGTCAGATATATAAGAACTTCCTCTTTCTATTTTTCCCCCCTAAAAACATAAAACATAAAAATATTGTTTAACTACTGGGTAGTATCTGTATGTATGTACTGAAAGTTATTCAAATTCATTCAAATATTTACTGAAAATAAGTCAGCATTCACTAAAATGAGAATAATCAGTGTTGCACTCATGTTACATACCTGTTCAAAACGATGCAAATCGTGCTGAATTAAAAGCTCCACTGTTGTTGATGTAAAGAATCCACATTATAATTTCTTTTATATTCTTCAACAAACATTTCTATCCCCAAAACAAACTGTGAGACAGCTCCAAAATTCAAATCTACAGACAGGAAATTATGTCAGTGTTACATTCATGAACATTTTCAAATTTCAAAGAGCTCTCGTATGGCCACACCACAGAATGCTCTGCACCTGTTGATGCATTGTTGATATAATTTAACTTTTGGTATCTTAAAAGGAAAAAAAATAATCAAACACACACAGTGCCATAAGATACAACATGACATACACTTGTTTACTTTAAAAGATGAGGGATTTTCAAAGTACATCATGACAAAAAAGCGTGTCCAATGTGTTACATATTGCTTTTTCTATAGCTTCTACCTACTCTAAGCCACTGCTATCTCCTTAGTCACTCTAAAACTATGAACAGAGCATTGGAACTATGTACTCAAGACATCTGGGAGACATCTGAAGGGTTTCTGTCCAAAACAACGGATATAAATGATGTTTTTCAGCATCAGGTACTCATTTATTAAGGTTCTTATCCATATTCTCCATCAGGATATAACTGCCAGTTCCCGACTGTCTTGAATGAATGCAATACAGCCTACCATTGTGTATCAGTGCATAAAAATGACAACCTTCAATTGTAATATCACTCCTTTCATGGTACTGTGTCTTAGATTTTAGTGTAGGCACAAAAATACTGCTTACCAATATAAAGCTTCAAATGTCATTGAGAGGTAGTTGTTAAAAAAATCTATGAATTTATGGTGAGTTTGTCATTTTGTCTTGATTCATCACATGGGAAAACATTACCCCCCTTGAAGTCTAATTCTAATTGTGGAAAGACTTGGTACAGTG
The DNA here is from genome assembly GCF_000972845.2 of Larimichthys crocea. Taxonomy (NCBI): domain Eukaryota; kingdom Metazoa; phylum Chordata; class Actinopteri; family Sciaenidae; genus Larimichthys; species Larimichthys crocea. The sequence continues at coordinate 25,574,807 of NC_040013.1, forward strand.
TGACATAAGTATGAAAGGTTTTTGAGTATCATTATGAACCAATCATCATAAACCGCTTCAAAAGATGGGACTTAAAGCTGCATTAAGCAATTTGTGACCACTAGGTGGCAGAAAACTCTGAAACACAGCGCAGCTATACTATTGCCATATTAAGATGTTTTAGGAAATACACATGTAGCAGACACCGTGTAACCTTAGCATCAGACTGATTTGTGTTTCCTGATACTTTACAAATACACATTAAGGTTCAGTATGTAGGATTTAGTGACATCTAGTGGTGAGGCTGCAGATTGCAACCAGCTGAATACTGCTTCCTTTCAAAGTGTGCAGGAGAACTAAAGTGGCTGCAAACCTATGAACAACACAAAAGGCCCTTACTTGAGCCAGTGTATAGCTTGTTCCAGTCTACTGTAGAAACATGATTGTGCAACATGGTGGGCTCCATGTAAGAGGACCAACTCTCTCTGTAGATACAAATGATTCATTCTCAGGTCAAACACAACTAAACTACTATAAATTTAGGTAACTCTACACTAATAAAAAATATACAATATTATCTTCAATTTTGCCAATAGATCCTCTTAAATTTTAAACACTAGCCCTTTAAGTATATACTCCTTTTTTCTGTTTTGGTCTTCACCGTCTTTTAGTCTCATGTGTGATAGTGTATATTATTATTATTATTATTATTATTATTATTATTATTATTTTTGATTTGATATAAATTGATTTAAAGTTGATTTATCATGTTTAACATGGAGCTCAATTGCTTTTGTATTTCTTTCTGTATTGGGAAACCAATATTACAGTTGAGAAAAAACTTCACCAGCTGCCATTTTTATACATCTGATATACGGGTTACCAAAAACTTCCAGGCAAGACAACACGCTTATTACCCTTATCTGGTGCCCAACGATAAAGAGGGTCTACAATTAGAGACGCTGACAAGTGGAAACAGGCACGAGAGATGATGTTCATTAACAAAAACATTATAATGTCTGTACATGTAGGGTTTTTTTTAATATATTGCTGTCAAATTGGTTGCAGTGCCAAATTATAGCAAGTGCAGAAACTGCTTCAGCCTTGTATGTTTATTGGACAGGTAATGTCACAAGGACATCCTTGGTCAAAGGAGCCCCCCCCCCACCACCACCCCCAAAGAGATAAAAGCAGATCACACACAACATGAGAAAATTATTTCATAATCCATCCAACAATCATGTATTAAAAACTTCTACACCAGCTTACGCAACTTAAGGATCAGGTAAGGATTTCTTTTCTTGAATGACAGAAACCGGTATAACACCACTATCACAATTTCCTTGTCCTACAGTCTATGTAAATACATTTAAAGTTAACAGTCTGTCACTGAATCCTAACTGAGCAGACATGGTTTATGATGTAGAAATACAATCAGTTACAAGGCCTCTGAAACAGTACTGAAGGTTTGTAGCATGTCGGCATGTTAACACTGGATACGGTATTCCAAGATGGCACCTGTTCATTCCAATGAAAGTTACTCACCCAGTGTCTGAAAAAAGTCTGCATACCGCAGTTTGTTGGCCAACAAGACACATCAGCAGCAGCACACACCATCACCAGGTCTCTTGACAAATCTATGGTTAAAGTTATTTGAACTTATTTGGTCATACACTGAATTACCAAAAAAAAGTATTATTTTAGGGTGAGAAGACGGCATGAATGTTCAGTTCTGGGTGATGTCATTACTGGTAATTTAAGCAGTCTAATATCTGGTGTAGGCACAAAAAAATGTTTGTAATGTCATCTCAAATTCCAATGGACACCCAGGCAGTTAACATAAGCTGGCGTTAGCCATATCTTAGTCCTATCTGTGATTTGAGCACTCTATATGTTACTGTATTATACCGTATCCCAGTTATTCTATGTCATGATATGAATCATGGACTTACTAAGGTGCTGAGGGTTACAGACTACCCATTGCTATACGTTTTGAGAGTCTGGTCATCAACCATGACCTAATCCGGACCCATAAAAGAAAGACTGCTAAGGCTAGACCCCTTTCATTCCCCTCAGGACTAATATAGCACTGAGCATGCATGAGCTAGTATGGAAGTATTTCTGTGTCATCTGAGTTTGAATATGAATTTCTAATGCTGAATTTTTTCAACATCAAAATCAAACAAAAAAATCAAATTTTGTGGGGGGTTTTTGCCTCAGATTTTTTCCCCAGTGTTGAAATCAATTCAGTTTAAAAAAAAAAAAAATCAATGTCTCAAAATATTCAGTTTTTCAAAATTCAACGTGAAAAAGAATTCAGCATCTCAAAATTCAGTGTCCATTCAGTGTCAAAAAATTCAACGTCTTAAAATAAACGTCAAAAGAACCAGACTGACAGAACACTGACTTTACTTCAACACTGAAAAAGGCAAAAAATCACCCAGTGCTAAAAATTCGATGTTTTTAGAATTAAAGAAGCATTTTGATGCTGAAAAAATTCAGTATTAGAAATATATATTCAAACTCCGATGGCACAGAAATACTTCCATAGAGCTGTGGATGACTCTGCAGGTGTTAAAATAACATGAACAAAAGAAGGACGGATCAGTGCTAATAGGCTTCCATTTCCAGAGTCAAAAGCTAGTCAGGTTATCTTTATACTAGCTTCCACTTTGGAATGAAATACACATTCAACAGTGTAATTGGTCCTCCCAAATATTACTGAATATGTTCTAAAAGGACACATGTCTTAAATCACTAATAATGGTGAATCAACAGTAAGTATTGACTTGTATTTATGTTCATAGGGCTTTCATGTGGAGCACATCACGGAAGTTGGTTGGCTGCCAAATATCAGTCAACCGCTGCCAAAAGAACCGCCCGCCCTCAAGTTTAACCACAGTTTCCACTAACATGTCAAAAAACATTTGACGCTTTTCTGGAAAAATGGTAAATTATGCACATTAGCTTCAGTATCATTATAGCTTATATTTCCTATACAGAAATTTCAGTTTGACTAACATACATAACACTAATTCAATTAGTATGCTAACGAGTGGTTAATAACTGTACGGTGATAGACCAGATAGCATGTTAGCTAGCTAACAAGCTGAAAATATCTAAAATCATCTAAAATCCGATGTCAGAGATGAATTGACTGGTTCACAGTCAGAAAGAGATGACTAGTTGTACAAAATAAAATCTGTTGAGACTTTTCAGTGTGTGAAGTGGCTGGCAGAGGTTGCGTGACACAATAGAGTTCTTCGTTTCGGGCAGTATTAACCCATATTTACTTACCTCCAGGAAGAATGAACACTGATTATGTATATGTTCCCCTGACAATCAAAGCAGTGAAATCATTTCTAACTCACCAGTCACAGTTTGTAAAAGAGCTGGCTTTCTCTTTGCCTTCAGGAGATATAGTGTAGTTAGTTGTAAGTCCATATGGCTAACGGGAAAAATGTTTCTAAAACTACAGCTTGAGGTGGCATATAATAGTTTGCCACATTGGCATGTACATCCTTCCATGGAATACATCAGGCAGGGTGTAGAGAAACAACACCGTTGGCTGGGTATTCACGAGAGATACAATTACTGTAAAGATTGAAAATGTTTCCTGAATTCTATGGAGAAAAATCAGTTGCAACACCGTAAATGCTATGAAGAAAACAACTTGCTCTTCTAGGAGGCTCATGTGTGCTTTCAGTACCATGTATTGAAAAGTACAGAAAATGTGTTTTGTTGTAGCTGCTACAAATTCTGGTAAAAACAAAAATACATACAGAGCATACTGTAAGCACATAAAGCAGGAAAATTCAGACAGTCCCCACCATGTCCAACAATCTGTTTTTGTTGAATCTGTCCATTTGTTAATAGTCCTTCCTTAATCTCCATTTTTTTTTCCAGGTTCTTGTAATATTCATGTGTTCAGCCTAATACAATAATTATTGCTTGTCTACGCTATGAAGCAAGTGTGCCTCGCTAAATAATTTATTTTTACCAAAAAGTAAAAATCATATGTTATCAGGTGAACAGTCGGTGCAAGGAGGAACAACACACAGACAGCCATTCAATCAGTGTGGACATTGCACATTCAACCACACTGAGACCAATGAATTCAAATTTGTTCCAAACGATACTGTGGTTGTTTAAATCACAGCACTACAGGACCAGGACACAAAAGACACAGGCAGAGACATTCACGGACCGCATCACCCGAGCAATATGTTCTCCAGTCCCCGTGGCCCAGCTGAAACACCCCTACAGATGTGTGTTGTGTACATGTCACACCGCCGTGTGTCTTGAATTCTCATTTTCATTCCTGGGCGACTGGGGAATCTTCCTGGTGAACTGGCTGAAGCTGGCGGCCCTACATCTCGCCCTTGTTCCTTCTCCTCCTCTGTCACCAGCCAACCCCTGCGTTGGACCTGAGGGTAGAGTACTGTAGCGGCCCGGGATGGGGAGGCCCTGGCGGAGCACTTGACCCCCTCCCTGTTGGAGGGTGGCGTCCTTGGAGAAGAGGCTCTGGATGAGCTGGAATTTTTCCTTCTCTTCCTGTAAGAAGACGTCGACCAGGAGCTTCTTCTCCCGTTTGAGTTGCTCCACGATCGTTTTGGGAACGTCAGGGATCACCCAGGCGACCACGAGACTGAGGAACATCACCAGATTCTGGAGGACAGAGAGAAGAGGATAAGTGTGTGAGAGAGAAAAAAAGTGATGGATATGAAGACAAATAAAGAAAGATGGACCACAAAAGTGTGTGTAGGTGAGTTTTGATGGGCCATTCTGGAAAAAAAAACTGATGGTGCAACATGAAAGAGTCAATATTAATTAACTTTGGGGGATAATAATGGTATATTTTTTCCCCTATAATTTCCATAATTTGGAGTCTACTAAGGATATAAACAGGATGTATAATATTGCCATAGACTCAGTGAGGTATGCTGTCGGCTACTGCTATTAGCATGTGTGCCCATGGATGTACAGACAACTATCATGACTATGTTCATACTGAAATAATATTAAAAACATGATGATTTTCTGTTTTGGAATTATAAAGAGTGTCTTTTCAATTATTTCTACACAGCACTGGCCTGCACCTGTCCCTTTCACTTATGTGTCTTTGCCTCTTAAGTGTCTTTGGGTTTCTCGCAACAGCCACTCACAGTTGGAAAACTTCTGATCTTTAAACTTTAAGGACATTTTAAGGAACATTTGGCACACATATGTATGCAAGGAGTGCCGGTTGCTGATTGACTGTGATATCTGGTAATACTCCCCGTCATGATGAGAGTACATCGTGATCCACCTAATTAAGAAAGACTGGTCCACACATATACACAAACAGTTACTTTATCTGTTCTATTTGTATCTTTTTATGAAACAAATCTGTTAAAGTCAACTGCAAAACAGCCACAAAAATGATACACAAACACATATGGAAGCTATCGATGCAAAACACAGTGTGTGTGCTTTGATACTGCAGAGTGACAAATATGTTGGAAATATTCGGACCATGTGTTTGCACCTGTTAAAGACTAATACTAACATATCTGATACGTTTGCTGTCTGCTTTATACTGTGTCTTTCTCTCTATTGTGTTTTTAAATGGGATAATGATAATGATGATGCTCAATGAGCTCATACCTGGAACAGTATGACGAAAGCCAGTCTCGCAGCCAGGACGCACCAGTACTGTTTGGAGAACGTGTATGCATCTGGAGACCAAGGGGGTTCTCTGTAGTCTTTATACCTAGAAGAAAACACACATGAACACAGTGTTGATTTCATGTCTGCTGGGAAAAATATAAATGAGCTTTCTTTGGAATCAAACACAAACTTGTATAACCCAGCGAAGGCACCACCCAGAGTGTTTGCTTGACTGCTGATCACTGATAGATCTTTCCTCTTCCATTTTTGTCAATTCATTCATCCTGTGACCCAATCTGATTTATCTTTACCTGGCCGAGACACAGCCTCATTAAAGCACACTACTCCTCCACTCAGCTTGCACCCTGACTCAAAGTGCAATAAACTTTATTGGGATTCCTTTCTTTTGTTTTCTTTGTAGTAAACAGTCTTTATTGTGCTGGCAATACAAACAGCAGAAAACTGGAAACACATGTTGAGCTAACGGAAGACGGCTTCAAATGAGAACAAGGAATCACAGAGAGACAAGAGAAGAGAATGAAAAAAAGCAAGGAGAGGAGAGAAACAGAGGCAAAAGAATGAGAGATAAAGAGAGACAGGAATGTGTGAGAGAAGGTCAAGAGTGAGAAATGTAAGAAAAGGAAGTAAAACAGAGGAAGATGGTATGTTTATAGCAGGTTTGTCAGGTGAAACACAAGCACTTGCATTTATGGAACCGGGTAGGTTGAGGATGTGCTCTCATCTGGTATAATACACAAACACACATACACACACACACACACACACACACACACACACACACACATACATAAAACAGCTGTATTTTTGTTTTCAGAGTAATGTTTAGTCCAGTTTTACTTCAAGGCTCAAGGCAGAGAGCTAATCCTTGGTGGTTTATTTAGAAAATGAGCTCACTGTAGATCCTGTCACATTTTAGTTATCCTTTGTTGTCTCCTTGAAAAAATATATTGCTTTATATTCACTGAACCTAAGATTTCCCTTGTGTGTCTCTGGCAGGATGCTGTTGTGCACCACATGAGCCTGACTCATGACTGATTCTTCTGTCGGTGTTACTACTTGTTCCTAAGTGCACAGGCTGGTTCAAGTGTTGCATTAGCAGACTGTATGAGGCCATAAAAATGAAAACGTGGTGCTGTAATGTAACCTGTGGCAGTCAGACAATTCAGGCGCCATGGCTGCTGTTGCTGAAAATGCTGATCAGAGAAAAAGACGCGATAATAGAAATAAAATAATGCCTAGTAGGACCTGGGCTGTTAAAAATAGTAATAGGAGTTCTCTATTTGTAGGAGAAAAACTTTGATGATTTGTTATTTTCTACCACTGTCCACTCTCTAGGAAAAAGACTCGGCATTGACAAACATCTGGCTTCATGGACTTATTGTGTACATTGTGTACATGTCATTCCTGGTGTGCAGCCAAGTTCATGGAGAAGATTGACCAGACTGTTCCCTGCTGGATGCAATCAGTCCTAAATAACATAAAGAGGGTCTCACCCTCATTATGCTCGACATCAGGGGTATATTTATAACGGAACTATTTGGATGTAGTCAGTCATTTAAATATAGAAATGCACAGCAGGATTCAGTCAAAATCAACTCAAAAGTTAAGCTTTGGGTAAGGAAGTTGAGTCTGCTGTCATTTAAAAAAAACTGCTAGAGATGATCAGATTAACCAAAAGTAATGCAAAAAGCAATAAACATTTCAAAATATACCTTTTTTTTTAAATGAAGGTCTTCAACTGCACACATTTGAAACTGTGAAGGTCCAGAGTGCAGGCAGAACATGTTATATATTTATATATATAATATATATATATTTCAGGACAATGCTCTACATATGTTCAGATCAGTAAAATACTTCCTTCCGTCTTCATGCCTTTGAGCTGATGAGCTAAAGTGTAGTGGAGGACAGCTTTATGTTACAGTACTCCATTTTTACAATTCTTTTTTAAAAAGACTCAGTCGTTCCCTGTGGGACGCAAAGTACAACATATAGCATTCCTTTCAAGGCAATGAGACAATCCGTCTCATTGTTATTATACAGAACATCTATAGGCAGAAGAATGCATCCTCCCAAACCACTGAATGTACAGAGGAGATAAAAGAGATTAAGATGTATAGACAAAGATCAGTATTATGTGGAGCTATAGATAGAGCAGTCTTCGAGCCAACGCCAGGTCAAATTAGTGCATTTAGGACACTAAGATAGACATCAGACGGAGTCAAAATGAAGTCAAACTAAAGGGCATGCAGGCTGTTATGTTTAGTCATGGCACGCCATTCAAAAGTTCCATAAAAATCGGGCCAGTAGTTTTTCCAGAATCCTGCTGACAAACAAACAAACTGCGCCGAAAATATAATGTCCTTCGTAAGAAGAAACCACATGGTCCAACAAAAGGACAGAAAATCAATAGGATCAAGATGAAGAATTTGATACCAAACATGGAATAAGAAGAAGAAGTAATTAAGGCAGGACATGTTGATGAGCCACTGAATGCATGGACCATAAGAAGACTAACACAACATGCATAAATCTATTTCCACTGTAGCTGCCTGCGTCTCCTTTTACTGCATGGTCAACAGAAAGAAACGCCATGAGTCAAGGTCGTGGAGGACCAAAGTACTACTGACCTCAGCAAAGTGAGTGTCTGGGAACACGGAAGAAGGACGTCAACGATCTATCTGTAGTGATTTATATCAGTATTACTTTAGTGTCTACTTTAGAAGCAAACTCTTGTTGATGTAGTTAAGAAACAAGAATCTCAATCAGTCCCTCTGCAAAGTTACGATTAAAAAACAAATAGTTTGATTACCTTGTTTCGCTTCTCCAAAATGAAGAAGATAGAATAACAGAGCTTACTCTTATTTTACCACCACAGGGGCAAAGATGTGGTCTTATGGAGGGTTATATATTGGACTATTACTTGGCTGGAAGCAGTTACTTATGTTGTTGCCATGCACTTGACACTGAAAAAGTTAATCGGTGAACTAAATGCTAATAAGAAGATTTTTTTACCTTCAGACAGAGCCTGACTAGCCATTTACAGTTATTATGCTAAGCTAACTGGCGTCATATTTATGGCCATAGCTTCATATATAATGGACAGACATGAAAATAGTGTCATATCTAACTCAAATAACCATATTTCATAAAATGTCCACCTGTTATTGATCACCTTCCTGCTCTGTTCAAATCAGCTAATAATATTAATCTATTACTATATGACAAAATCTATATCATCATAATACATATTTTATGATTAGAAAATATGTTCTGTCCAGATTTTCATGGCTAAGCCCTGCATCCTCTCAATCACAATCCTGTAGGAAGAGCACCAATGTAAAAAAAATAATCATAATAATAATAATAATGATGATGATGATGATGATGGTAAAATGTAATAATCTTATTAGTAAGACATGCTTTGCCTACGGTGAAAATCAAAATGTCAGAAAAAGGCAGACAAAACAACTCCAACTCTCTTCCACCTGCTGGAGCTGATAAAATGACAATTTTATGTTAGATTTGAAGCAGTTGTGTTTAAAACTGAATTTCGACTACCTCGTAGCTTGATAAAAGAAGAAGAGGAAAGATATATGAGCGCAGGAAACTCACACTGGAAACTGTCTTTCACAGTAAACACACAGCAGCTTAGCGTCAGCTTTAATGTGACGGCTTGAGACAACTCACATCCACACATGAAACAAATCCTCTGAAGCTAAAACAAATGAAATAGTCTGACTGAGTTGTCTGACTAAGTACTTGACTAATAGTATAGAAATAATAGAGAGGGAGGGCGAAATGTGTGTGTGTGTGTGTGTGTGTGTGTGTGTGGGTGTGTTAGCAGGGTCTTATGGTGTCTGATTCCTTCTCCTTTTACAGTCATGTGAGTGAGGAATGCTCGCTGTAAAAGTCAGCTCTTCTCAACCTTTTTTTTCCTTTGATCTATTCATCTTTCTCTCACTGGCTGGCCAGTATTTAACAGCATTTTGTTGTGGATTGAATTCCAATGTGAACTAAACTTTAAAACAAGACCAACCATCCCGCCACACTCAATTTAACTTCACTTGCAGGGCTGGAATTAAATATAAAACATCATTATCAAAAACAATTTTTTCCTCTCTCTTTCCTGTGTATGTGTCTTCTAGACACTCCTTGTTTGGTTAGAATAGAGCAGCTCAGCAGCAAATGGAGCATCTAACTCAATATTCTTTCATAAGACCTTGCAGTAAGATTATGGTCCGTATGGGAGCAGTTGTTCCTGAGAATTCCTGCTGCCAATGCCTCCTGGGATCCAGGAATAAATTTACAGACAAATAGAGGTCAGACCATTCCCATCCTTAAACCACACAAACATACACTAACTCTTCATCGCATAACATGGTTACTGCCAGGTAAAACTATTGTATGATAGACCTAAAACATATCTCTCTATTTGTTGTGTGCAAGAACATGTGCGTTCCATACTGTTGTGTCTAAGCATCCGCCTTTCAGCTTTGTGTGACCTTCTCTGTCCGTCTTTTCCCAGAATTGTTAAGAAGGAAGACAACAGATCTGGCAACCTGCTTACTCTGACCCAAAAACACTTCCATCCTTTTGCAGTTTGTTACTTCCTCCTGGCTGCATACAGAGTGACATGGAGTCCAAACTCCCTTGACAGGTAGAGATTCTTTAACCACGCCGCTCAATCTGTCATTTCATGGTTTCAGTTTAGGGAAAAATAAACTTTAAAAGGCCTTAAATTAGACTTTCTCGTCAGGGGGTGTCACTACAGTAACCTTAACGCTCCACATTTAGACAGTTTTGGTCCTCATGTGCAGCCAAACAAATCCACAGCTGCCTCACAGATGCTCATTATTCAGACCTTGTCAGCTCAATTGCAGTGTTTGGGGATGAAATGTTTCTGACTTCGATGTCCCACGGTTGACCACGAAAAACCCACAGAGTAAGTCATAAAAAATAGATTGTGCACCACTGACCGCTTCAATGTTGTGCTTCAAGCGAGTGAGCATTAACCTGTTTTTTCCTGATTTTTGTCAGCAATGTCAGTCGCTTCACCGCTGTGGTCCAGACTGAAATATCTTTAACCATTAAAGTCCGTGTAAATGCGAGATTTCTTTCAAAATACATGAAATGTGTTGGAAAATAGTTGCTGAAAACATGTGAAAAGACTTTGAATGATCTATTACTGAAATGTGGAGTTAGAGGTTCAAACAGTTTTTTGTGGGCGGTCCTTAAAGGGTGGCTCGATGACATGCTGAGGCCACCCTGAGCATACCCCTGCACCCCGAGCAGAGAGATAGAGATGAATTCACTCACTCAGTGTTTGTTAGTCATGTCATTTTCTGAACTCATCTGACACGTTTCAGTCGCTTCAAAATTGCTGCTTGACTGCTTCCATGGCTGGCCGTGGCTTTGGCACATTGAGTGACGCGCCCCCCCAGTCCTGGTGCTGAGAATTTATTTTTACCTGATTTTGGCACCTAATTTCATAAACCTCGATATTTTTAATCCTTCAAATTTGGCTGGGTGGTTATTAGCACATTCTTCTTTGACAAACTCAGAACACATACTGTACTTATTCTTACTTTACACAGACTTTAAATTGATTACCATTAAAATTTCAAGACATTAGTACCACTGCTGAAGCGACCTCTAGCGGCATCATGAGGTTGGATACTTTTCTGTGACATTCAAGATCACCTTTAAATCTGATACACATATGCTGCCAAGAGAATGTATCCCAATGAGGGATAGCATAACTCCTTGGCTTTGATTTCCTGGTAATAAGAGTGTAACTACAGCCAACTTTCCGTCAGCTAAGAGAACAAGCTCTGTCTTAACATGAAGCTAGGAGCCTAAGAGTCCCACGATAATAATACTTTTCAAAGCCTCGTCCAGGAAGAGACAATCATTTGCAACATATGAGGCTGTCTGATCACGATCTTTGTGGTTAACTTGTCCTATCTCTTGTTTTTATACTCTTTAATGTATCTGTTTATTAGATTCGATTAGATTAGAAATTATGTATTAATCCCAAACTGGGAAATTGCATATGTTGTGTACTTTGATTTCTTTAAATCACTGTAAAGCTTTCTGTATAAATATAATTTGATTTAAAACTAACTGACATCATCTGGAATGCCGAGAAATTCCCTTTCCTCCTGCCCCCTACAGATCGAGGGCTAAGGTCAGCCACTAAGACACTAAGGACTGCTAAGAATTTATTATTCATCAACAGTAACTCAGTAGGAGCTTGGACCTGGATCACCTTTAACGCAAAACATGTTATGAGAACAAGTTTGTGGCCAATTAGAATTTTACACTTTGCAACATTGCAATAATATCTTCCTCAGCAGTGGCGTCACAAGCCCCCCTAAATAATTTGGTGGTGTTTTATTATTATTTTTATTTATTTTTTCACAAAAAAATGCCTATTTATACAATACAAAGTGGCCAGAATATGAGTTTAAACCAATAATCATATAAACTGTCATTATTCACTTAAATATGATCATAAATCTCATTTCATCGGGTACGGTAGAGAGAGCCCCTTCAGTGCGTCATTATACAATCCATTCCACTTTTTCATATAGAGAACGCCCACATCACTGAAATTCCAGTCCATGTTTTCCATGCGACCCTGCTCACTGCCGCTTGCGTGTTTACCTCTGAAGTACACAGAGCCGAACCTCACAGCGGCAAGAGCAGAGCGCGAACGCATGGGTGAAGGATGGACATTAGAGCCTTTTTCAAGAAAGTAAGCATTCATCACTGCTGGTAGTAACACTTAGCTAACAGCAGAAAAGTTCCATGTAATTAATAAACCAAAATGTTCCGTGTTTGAATCGCAGCTGGCCAGCTCTGAAAGTTCCTAGCTGCTGCTAGCTAGTTGAGATGACTTCTGTTCCATACTACATCATCGCTATTTGCATTAAAACTTGTCAAAAGACCAATATGAAAAGGTGTCAAGGATATCCTTCTTTGCAATTATGCTATTGTCTACTGACGATTTATAACAACTTGTATTTTAGGTTACACCATATTTTATAAGAAAATCTATCAAAGACAAAGCCGGTGCAGGACACACACACACACACACACACACACACACACACACACACACACACACACACACAAAGATGGAGAGAAACATGGTTATTGCAAAGCAGTAGTGGACATATTAAAAAGTATGTAATGTAATATGTAATGTAGTAATGTAAAGTGAAAAGGTATATTGCAAATAATGGGCAAGACATATGGGGGTTGAGACCAAGTTTTCATTCCTGGTTTAATTGCTCCACATTGGTGCAGATTTCTAGTTTTCTGGCAGGTGGAGGGGAAAATAGGATGGGTGAAAGAGGGGCAGGGGAGTTAACCATCGTGATGGCCTGGTTTATGAAGATGTTGGTAAGTCTAGGGTGGTGGTTAGAGAACAGTCTTCTCCTGTATAATGTGTCCATGATGATGAGTTATGAAACACTTGCCCTCTTCATTTTGTGCAGGTATGTATGGCACCTGCAATTGTTTTTATTTGTATTTTAGCACAATTTAACTGGTGTTGTTTAGCTGGTAAAGCAGCTGAAGGAGTATGGAGGCGTCATCGTCTTAGATTAATCAATTGATTGACAAAGCTTTCTCCTCTATGGGCTAAGCCACCCCAGTTTCTTAAACCTAGTGACGTCCCTGTTCCTCAGTCATCTTATCATGGAACGGTCACTTTTCTGATTTCCTAACAAGTTTCTGTAGTTTAGCCACCCAGCAAGAAAAGGGAGCAATCAACATGAACTTACTTGTTTCCTTGCCTGTCTATCGTGCACCCATGATTAAAATGTTTGTTTTTACAAGCAAGAAGAAGATAGCAGCTGATAACAGAGCAGATGTTGGGTGTTTTTTTTATTTTTACAATTAATCTTGATCACATTCTGACAAGCTGGGATAAAGTTGAATTAATTTATTTGTTGACCTTGGCAGACTTAACATGGTTTCTTAACATTTCAGCTGCAGCATTTCGTTTGATTTAATGTTCTGCCATGATAAGGGCTCAGTCTTCTCTGTAAAGTTTTTCTGACATGCTAAAGCTACTCTATTCTATCTATTTTAACCACATGACAGAATTCATATTTCACCCACATTTAGTTTAGCACTGGGAATACAGTTGAGAAAACACGACATGATGCAGAGATGTACAGTGATGCTTTGCCCATTGATGCAGAAACTGTCTTCAGGTCTTCCTCACATTGCTGTTTTTAAATGTAATTAAAGATTTAATACCTCAGTGGTTGGCCTCTCTCACACCATCCATCCAACTACAATACAGTGCCTCTTCCCTTCCTTCCTTTCCTCTGTCTTATTTCTACATTGTTCCCTGCTTCTCTTTGCTTTATTTTCTGTTCAGTGATGTTATCCTTCATCCCCCCATTCTCTGTTTGACACTATCATCCATCTATTTTTCCATTCTACACCTTATTTCTTCCATGTTCATCTACAGAAAGAAATTAACTGCCTGGAACATCTGACATGCTTTCATTTACATACAGAGTTGAATCATTTCCTGTGAGCCCAGAGGCGTTGCCTACAATGTAAGCAGCACTACAGCACACACACTGCAGACACACACGCCCTTCTTGGAACATCTTCTAGCCCAATTCATGCCTATAAGCATTCAAGGCCTACAGTATCTCGTCATGTTTGAGACGTGACGTACCACACTACATTCATACAAAGACTGCATTCTTGCATTGTCATTCTTTGCTGTCTTATGTAACAGCAGGTTGGCCTCTGTGGGCGCAAACACATGACCTTTCCTTCTACAACGCTTTATATTGATGTTATGAAAGAGATGCTTGCCACTGGCATGCGTGAAAATGCAAAGACACAACACTGCATTGTCTATTGGGGCTAATCATCGAGCCTTACTGGTGTCGTGACAATATCATCCAGCCAAAAACTTACTTAGTCACTTGCTGTGCAATACTCACAATCACTGGCTCAAATAAAGACTTAATTTTGCATCATTTGGTGCCTGCGGTGGGACCAGTAAAAAGCTCTCTCGTTCTGTCACCTGAAAACCTACATTACTTCATAGTGGTCAACAATCAAGTCAAGAGAAATCATAGAGAAATCATTCATTCCTCTTATCTCAAGTCAAACTTGTGCAGTTTATTCATTAGATGCAGAAAAGACTATTCCCCACTCTAGAAGCTCATGAAATTGAACATCATCCATTTGCTGCATCAGTTCTACCGTACAGTATATGCACACTGAACAGAAAATATTCTATGCGGCTTTATGCAGACAATATATTGTTATACGTATCAGATATCTCAATTAGAACTACACTCATTTTGGATACAAAGTCAAAATTAGCAATCTTTTTATTTTGTAGCCTTGGCTGGTTCATTACACTGAATCTCCTCGATTGCTCCTGAATTGGTTTTGCAGCTGCTTGCAAAAGAGTTTCTTGTGACAGCAAACAGTGAACAGTAAAAGTGTGTGACTGTAGAGCTTCTAATGTGAAAATATAATATGAATAAAGGTTTTAAAGGAACGAGATCATTGAGCTGGAGATAGACATCAGCTCTGTGAACCACAGAAGAGACAGAAACATCCTTCTGTCAAATTAAATGGATATTAGCCTTGAAATATGCATGTAATTGGCAGTTTTATTCCTTGTTGATACAGGAGCGGTTCATGTATCAGTTGAGGTCAAAGTTATAAGCTATGGCAGGCAAAGTAATTTTTATCCACTCAGACAAAAATCCTATTAGATAACACAAATCCCTGTGATGTGTGTGAAAATAAATAAACTTTTTTCTGAATGCTGAATGGAATTATCTCTTTGTCCTTCGTATTAAATATTGCCCGTCACAAAGGTAATGAAGCAAATTATAATTAAGGCATCACTTCCAACATTTGTAACTTTTAAGCGTGTGCATGCATGTGTGTGTGTTTTTTACCTGCAAACAGTGATGTCTCCATGCTCAGAATTCTGTGGTGCCGTGCCGGATTTAAAATTGGACACATTAAAGTAGGAGAGGGTGTGGTCGATGAAACCATGCATGGTGCCTGTCTGACTGAACATGTACAGGTAGACGAGCCGGGGGATGAAGTCTGACGTGAAGGAGATCACAAAGGCCTATAGAGAGAAAGAGACAGAGACAGTGTGAGTGGGTGAAACACTAATTATAGGTGTAAATAATACACCATGAGAAAATGCAATGAAATGTATTCATTTTGTAACATTAAATAAAGTCTGTATAACTGAAACATGCCCAAAAAAGGGATTCTACTCCCAGTTTTTCATTGCCTTGAAGCAGCTTAAGTACATGTATGTGTCCAGTGCCCCATAGCTCCAGAATAAATAAAACTTCTGCTGTTGCTTGCTTTTTTGAATCCTCTGCAAATCTGTTTAGTATTAAAAGTAAACGGAATAGGATTTGCTTAGATGGCCAGGGACAAATCCCAAGCAAAACTTTCCCTGACCTTCACAGAGCACCATGTTACGGTGTTTCAGATATGATTTAGGGGTCTCACAGAGTGACATCACAGTGAGAACACAGGTTAAATCTCTCTTCGATATTAACTGTTATCGTTGTCACAGATGAATTATGTCCAGGGACACACACAGCAAGACCTGATGAAAGCTGGATTACATGTCGAAATGTTCCAGCAGAGAATCAAGGTCAGTGGCAAAACACTGCCGTGTTATGCAATGTTTGACATCTTCTCCTGTCCGTGATGTATTTGATGATCTGACTTTGTTTACATAAGAACTAAATACTGTGACGTCAGAAGTTAATAACTTTGTAGCTCAGTCTGTAGGGAAATCGGGCATGGACCACAATATGCACCCTTGAGCATGGTACTGAATCTCTATCTGCTCCCAGGGTGCCGCCATGTGGCTGCCCATCACTCCACCATCTCTCCATGTTGTGTGTGTCTCTGTGTGTCGTTGTGTGTAGTTGCTTTTCAGACCTACGTATGAAAAACTTGAGTGAAAAAAGAATTTTCCCATTTAGGGATCAATAAAGATAATCTTCTTCTATTCTTAATAAGACAAATAAGAAATGTATTCCTTTGAGACATTTTAACAAGTAACATAATAACAATACTTGCTTACAATAACTCATAGGAACAGGAAGATTGTAACCACATACAGTACAGATAGTAAAAGGCAGGACATTGCATGAATACTTACATTTATAATGACTGAGAATTTTCCCATTCCACTCAGTATGTTGTACCATATACCTACAGAAGGAACAGCAAGAGAGAGAGACAAGGAGAGAGAATGGAGACAGAAAGAGGCAAATCTGTATTACACACAGTGACAAAACTGTAAATGGTTTCCGATGGCTGGTCTGTACCGAATTCTCATGGCAACCCATCCAATAGTTGATGAGATGTTTCACTTTGAAGCACAAATGTCAACCATAATGGCGGCACTGGTGGAAAAGTCATTAAGTGTGGAGACCATGAGTATAAAAATGTATGTTATTTCAGAGTAGACCAAAGTGACTGGCAGACAGACTGACATTGCTATTTTTGACATCACCTAGATGAGTTTTAAAGAGATCTCTATAGGTAATGACGTCAGGTACGACCTTTGGGCCCTTTCAAAGCCAAAAATGCAGAGAGGTCAAGTTGATCTTCTGCTAAAAGGAATGCATTGAGGAGATGTGGGCTTTTAAATAACAGCAGCAACATGACTACACTGAACTGCTGAAGGGCGTCAGTTTGTAAAGTCAGCTGTGAAACCCACCACACTGCCTGAAGGTGCTGCTAACCCTGAAAGAATTTAATTAGTCTGGTGCAGAGTTGTGGTCTCATGGTGTTTACCTCACAGTAGTCTCCACTCTGACATGAAGAAAATCATGGAGGAAATATCCAATACTTTTTTAGTTCCAGTGTTTGTCTTTTCCTTTTGACATGTGTCACATCAGCTTACCAATGTCTTTAGCCCGTGCGGCGACTGGCCTGCGTAGCTCTGTGACGAACTTCTTGGCATCCAGTCTGATCTCAATGACATTGTTGAGCAGAGCGAAGAGAGGAGCAAGCGGGAATGAAGCCACGAACAGAGAGACGAAACCAAACTGGATGACTGGGAAAAAGAGATAAAGAATCATCAAACACACTACAGTTTAAATAAGTGTTGTATAATTTAATCAGTCAATATGGGCGATGTGGTATTAGCACTGGTGTGTCGTTGCTCAGTGCACCCCGTACACATACTTACACTGGCACAAGAATATGCGGTAAAAGAGCAACAAATGCCCATGTGAGGCCATATTAAAATCCAGTTTTTTTCATTCACAACAATGTTTCTTATCTTAGTTATGCCGATGACATTCAAATGTACAGATCTGTATCAAAATTTATTGTGGTTCCATAGCCTCCAGCTGCTGCCGGAGTCCTCACAGAGACTAAAAACAGTGAGTACATCACTCATGAATTTTACATCATTTTACAATGTCTTAAGGACATAAACATAACCCGGGTCACACTGTTGTACCACAGGGCCCAGTTCAAAGAGCATTTATTACATTTTGATGAAAACAAAATCACGAGCTTGTACAGTAGGGTTCGACTTTTCGTCGTATTGTTTCTGACGGCGTGTACAATTCTGCTGCCCTGCTAGAAACATTACAAAATATTTTTCCTCTCTGCATCACCGTCTTGCAGCTGAGTACACAGAGCATGTCTTTGGTTGGTGGTGAATTGATCTTTTATCCATCTTTACCTCAAAGCACCTCTCAGTTAAGTTATTCTCAACCTAAGCTAACTGAAATGGTTGTTTAGCCTCAACATGGTCCAGAAAAGTCTTAGAAAATCTTAGATCCATCTCAGAATGGTGGTATGACGCTCATTTTAAACTAACAAATGAGAGTCGTATACTGAAAGTTACATAATGTCGTCACTTTGTTACGTCTAGTTGCCGTGTTCTGATAATGGTATTATTATTTATTGAGTTTTCCATGTTTACAAAATGGTAGAAACAAAGTGATCAACGGATGATTTATACCTTGTTTACATAAAACTGGTTAGCCTACAGAACTAGCACAATTGTGTGAAAAGATGAAAGCTATGTAGGGTACTAACTTCCTGTGTTTCAAGCAGTGCTACTGTATGAGGCATCAGATTTCCCTTGGAAAACTTGTTTGAAGTTGCTGTAAAAAGAAACAATTATATCAGCCTTTTGGTATTTGACAACATAAGAGAGTTTCACATGAGAAATGAATCAAACCTACAACATCGGACGCACACATTTCAAAGTGCCACAAAGATGCAGAGATTGTCATTCATGAATGGTCATTCGCCTGTCCACACTCACACTGTGGTTCAGATGATGCCTTTTAAGGTCAAACACTCTACTGCACCAACTAAACTTGGACTTTGTTTTTATGATTAAGCAGTGTGTGTTTGTTCACGTCTGTCTGATAAGATAACCAAGAGACAAAACATCCATGATTTAAAGCTAAAGTTGGTGGGAATTTACCGCGCAGCACATCACACTCACACACATACACGAACACTGTCAAGTTAAATTGTAGTTCAATAATCAGAGCACCGGGCGCCTTAAAGGTCTTGTGTTGTCTCTGGACAGCTGCCACACCAGCTTCCCTTTAGCAACAGAAAGATCAGAAATCAGCTGCAGTAAGGCAGCTCTGGAACGAGTCGGGAACAAGCAAGCAGCAACCTACTGTGAAATGAAGCCAACATGGCTGTGCCACAAAAACTGCAGTTCCCTAAACGGCTACTTGAGGCTGGCTCAAGTAGTGAGTCAGTCTCCATAAGTCCCCATGTTTAAATCCAACTTTACAGCAGAAACATGTTTACAGCCTGGTACAAAAAACAGTTTTAGTCTCTGTAGCTAATTTCCTTGTTCATGACAACTGTACTGAGGATGAATTTACATACAACTCACCTGTTCAAATGATATTAAGTTATCTTAAGTTTAGTCTCTCACCAGGCCTGCTGTTTAGTTGTTCTTTGACTGAAAATGGGTAGCTTACAGAGCTAATCTTGAGATTTGACCACTTATATTCAATCGCAAACTCAAAAAATATGACACAAAAATCACAACACAATGTCAAAGTTTAATATTAATAACATTTTCTTCTTTTTTGACCGGCCCACTAGATCAGTAGGTCAGGCAAAAGTGTTTATTAGTGCAGGTTTATCAGATTAATGGCTATAAATAGCCTCAGACTTGGTGGCATCAAGACTTAATGGCATTAAGTCTGTCGAACAAAGCCAAAACAGGACTGATTGCAGACCATAGAGCAAGATTTAAAGATAGAAGAGTTATCACATCATAGAAGAAGAAGAAGAAGAAGAAGAAGATATACTTTATTAATCTCTCAGTGGGGAAATTCTTTTTTCACTCTATTTTATTTTTGACATGCATTTTAACCCAGACACACACATGCAGTACAAGGTACAAGGGCTCATAGACATGCAAATGTGGAGAGAGATGGTGGAGTGATGGGCAGCCCCCCTGAGGAGCGCCCAGCGAGCAGTTGTGGGGGATCAGTGCCTTGCTCAAGAGCACCTCGGCAATGCCCAGGAGGTGAACTGGCACCTCTCCAGCTACCAGTCCACCTTCCATTTTTTTGGTCCATTGAACCGGCCACCCTCCGGTTCCCAAGCCAAGTCCCTATGGACTGAGCTACTGCCGCCCCCCCCTTAGCTGCTACAAACAAATTTGGGTTTCTCAATAGATGATCCAAACAGCATCTACCTGCTTCCTAAGAATGTGGAAATGAAACATGAGATAGACAAGGTGCTTTGCCTGACTTTGGCAGCAGTGGAACTTTAGCAGTGTGGGAACGGGGATTTCCAGCGAGCCGGAGACTGACGGCTTCACCCCGGACGCCACACAGAGACAAAGAGCTGCGAGGAAGAAAATACGACAGTGGAGCAGCAGGCGCTAGAGGGCAAGCTTAGAATAACCTAGCCATCTACCTGAGCCGAGGTTGACGGGTTCGAGGCTGGTCCAGGCAGGCACACATACACACACAAAGAAGACACACTCAAGAGAAACGGCACCAGGTCTCACAAACACACAGAAATATATAATAAATGTGTTAACAGGAACCTAGGACTGCCCATTCACATACTTACAGCTATGTGCAAGTGTGTGTTTGCCTACAGAGCTCAGACATTTCAGACATTCCTTCCTGTGCCCTGCAGTGACATCACCTCAGTCTTCTTTCTGTTTTGCTCTTCCTCCTCCCACCTCCTCCTGTCCTCACTCTATCACATGAAATCTCCACGTTTCTATCTTAACGCAGCACAATCAAATGTCTGAACAGAACTTCTCAACTTCAGAAATGTGGAAGCAGTTAGCATCGCTGTTCATTCCACCAGAAGATACAAGTAGCAGCTGTCATACATGCAAATGCAGATGTTTGCGAGGAGTTCTTGTGTCTTTACCCACAGCAGCGTGGACCATCTTCCAGAGGTTTCCGAATGCGCCTTTGGCCCCACATTTACAAGAACATTTCCCACGCAGAACACATGACGTGTTGCCAACAAAGCTTTACTTGCTTTTTACGGTTTCACCAAAATCTTCACGTTTTTTATGGCTTTAACCTTAGAGCACAATATAGCCAGTTTTACTGGTTCGCAATCCTTCACATACAGACGTTGCCAGTTTCTAAAGACAAGCTTGTTGCTGCATGTTTGCTGAACTGCTGCTGCACTTTGACTCCATCAACCAGGAGGAAATATTACGCTGTGTGGTCTAATCAGCTGTCGTATCATACGTGTTTTTCTTTCTTGTCTCTTTTGATTTAATTCTTATTATTTCATCCATGCATTCTTCTCTACTCATTCATCTTCTTATCTCTGTACAGAATTACATGTTATCAGTGGATGTATTCAGTGAAGCCTCTTTCCACGTCCAGTTAGTTCTCTCTAGTCAAAGAGGCCAACCAATCAATCAACCCATCAATAAATAAATCATTACAGGGGCTGTTGGTGCATTGTTGGTTAATAGACATTCACACATGAATGCAAGAAAGCTTTACACCTCTGTCATAGATATCATCAGTATCCCGAGTATTGTGTTTCAGCCGTGTCCTCAAATCAGAGGTTCTCAAGGGTCTATCATAAAATTGGGCGTAATTTAGTTTGTCCGAGTGGCCGTAGATACCGTAATATGTGACATAATAAGAAGGAGCAAGCCAATCTGGATGCCGAGCCGTTCTGGTACCTACACCGGTCTTTTTTCTGACTTTTACAAATAGCTGGAGGATTTTTGTCATCAACTCGTTGTTGTTGTTGTAAAGATGTTAAGTTTGACAGTACAGGGGTGTTTTATTTCTAGATTTTTTGTATTTACTGTTTGTGAAAGCTGTGGTAGATTATCATGTATCATACAAGAGTGTAAAAAATGAAAAATCGAGAGACAATGTGCAAAGCTTTCATTATTCTGATACTTGATATACAGCAAGTTGTTGCTTTTTTTGCAATTAAAGGAACTCATTTCAAACTTTCCAAACAGTGTAGACTGTGAGTTGTATTTACTCCACGCTGCTGTTGTTACTTTATCAAACATAAACTAAACAGAGGACATTTCATGGGAAAGATGGGTTCTCCCATATTTCAAGTATTTATATCAGCAAATAAAAAATCCCTCTCGACTGAAAAACATGTTTTGCTTATTTTTCTTCTTCTTGAATGTTTAATCAGCACAGAATTTATTATTACAGGCAGGGTAAGGTCCAGTGTGTCAGATTTATGGGGCTGTATTTTAAAAAAAAATAACACAAATGGAATATAATATTCATAACTATATGTTTTCATTATTTTTTGTTACCTTAGAATGAGACTTTAATATCTACAGACACTGTAGGTCCTCCACTAGGGAGTCCACCATGTTGTGCCATCCTGTCTCTACAGTATCTAAGAATGAACAAACCAAACAGTGGCTCTAAATAGAGCTTGCCACCTTGTTTGCATGTCTTGTGGCCACTGTTAGGAACTAGAATGTGAGGCGAGGATTTGCAATCTGCAACTTCACCTCTAGATGCTACTAGATCCTACACACTGGACCTTTAAAACATGTCTACAGGGGACCTTTAACAACTTTCATGAACTGATATTTATATGACAAATTCAATAAAAAAATTATATTTAAATATTAACAGCTAAATTTTAATCTTCATCACTGTTAATTACTGAAAATAAACATTCAACTTTTCAGTCCAGCCTATAGTTCTTCAACAAACTCTTCCCTAAGAAGAGTTATGAATGAGTAGAGGTTGGTTTGTTATGATTGCAGTTGGTTGTAATAGTACGACACGCAAGCCTAAAGCTGTGTGTGTGTGTGTGTGTGTGTGTGTGTGTGTGTGTGTGTACCCTCAGTCATAACAACCCTATGAAGCTCTATGAACTCTCCCCTCACAGGCAGTGAATCAGTCAGCTTTTACTGGCACATAACTGTCCCGCCTTTCAACTATTTGACCTCTGAATGACCTTTACGATGATGTTTTTTACACATTGTACAGAAGAAAATATTTGAATCTTTCCTCACATCTCATGTTATCTCTATTTTTTTCTCTACCAGATTTTGTCAGGATGAAATTTAAAGTTTAGAGTCTCTGGATAATATTTCATTTACAGGTTTTGTTCTTACAAGGTTATATTTGTATCAACAAGAATGACAGTTCTCCACAGAGGGTCTGAACTGAAATGATGTAAAGATTTACAGGTTTTTCCATGATTGTAAGTCCAACAACCCAATGCAACAAATGTGTGAAAACAACCTGGACATTGTGTTACATTTTATGTGCAAACCCTGCATGTATTACATATTATGTTAAATTCAATTCAGTGGTGAAAAAAGTATGCAGGTAGTATGAAAGTAAAGTAAGTACTAAAGTCAATACTTTCCAGTACTTGTTAAGTAGAGTCAAGCTATTAAATCAATGAAGTGAAGTAAAAGGTACAGCATATCCCCCTAAAATCTAGTGGAATGAAAGTGTAAAGTAACAGAACATAGAAATACTCAAGTAAAGTAGAAGTACAGTAAAAGCTCACACTGCTGCATGAATGGTTCTCTCTTCTGGCACTGGAAAGACGAAGGCCGCGGCCAAAATAATGTGTCACTTTCTAATTACTAGCTGTCCTTTTAAGGTTCAGTATCAATCATGTCCCCGGTTCATTATGGCTCATTATGCACGAAGGAGGAAAAAGCTTGAATCTGTGACTGGATCTCCATTGTTTATGTGCTTTGGTTTGTGATGGACGTGAATGTAAATGATTGCGTATACAGCGGGTGTGCACTTTTGTGGACAGGGATGAATCGTGCAGACTAAAAGAGAAAATGAGCGTCTGAAGAAAACAGGAAACAAGTTTCTGTGCCACAGTCCTCGTCAATAAAAGTCTACTTTAATAAAAGTAAGCAAATGTTGTTGTTTTTTTTAACATTTGTTGGCATATTGTTAAAGATATCATGCATAAGTGGGAACCTATCCATAAGCTTATGCAGTTTGGGAACCTGACACTTTAAAAACAGACAAATGTGGTTAAAAAGTGAACAATGAGCACACAAATACATCCTACATGCTTTTCAGTCCAGGTGTTCACTCTAACCTGAGAAAGTCATGTTGGTCCTTGTAGATCCAGATTACATAACACTGCTCAGCGATGTACAAGAATACTCATTTGAAACATATGTTGGTGCCTAAATGGCTGCTCTTTATCCCTGAGGCTATTTTTCTGCATGTGTGTGTGTGCAGACTCACTCATCTCCATGTATTCAGGCGTGAGGCCTTCAAAGGGAGCCAGGGCGTAGTCCAGGTTCCACTGCTGTGGAGGCCTCTCCTCCTCCTTCTCCGTTTTAGCTGATCCTTTATCCTTTATCGCACGCACAAACTTCTTCAGCTTCCTGTCAAGATGGAAGATGGATATCAGCCATGTGTCGCATTGCTGTCGGGCCACAATGTGGACCATTCTTACAGGATGAGTCGAAGTGGCTTTGACAGTTCACACCCTTGCTGCAGCTGGAAGAATACATTCGAAATCTCGATTCCATTGACAAAGAAAAGTGTCGACCACACAAGGTTTGAAATCAATATTTACTTTACAAGGCACTCGGTAAACCTTTCCTGGAACAACAGAGATTGACACAGGCTCTGCTTGTGAAACATAACATGCAAGCAAGTATTTACCCAGGAACAGTAATGCTAAACATTTAACTGCGAACCAACTGGTCTGACAGCAAGAAGCTTCCGAAGGAAGTAACCAGCAGACTGGCATTCAAGTGAAAAGTGAAGCCATGAGATGCTAACAAACTTCTGCTGGGAAACACAGCGAGGGAGCAGAGAGAGGAAAAGTTACATATGTGTTTGTCTAAACACGACGTGACTGTAAATAATTCCCACTCACAGTATATGTGTGTGTGTGTGTGCACAAGTACAGTACATGTGTACATGTAAAGTGATGCTGCTTTACAATCATGCATACACACACACTCTCCAAACACACAGTCATGTTACTGGTGTTGGTCTGAGAGGAGATTAGAGGTTTCTCACGTAGTCAGGTCAAAATTACAAATCACAATCCCCCTCAGGGGGCTTTACAATCCATACAGCATTTAGTCAAATGAGTATGTGACAAGCTGAAGATGTTTTTTCAGGAGTTTTTAAAGGATAATCAATATTGGGCTGACAGTCATCAGGCGGTCAGAGACGTGACTTCACATGGAATGATAATGTTGGAGACAGCATCTGCTTTGACGTGTTTGAACCATAAATACTATAATTTGGGAAACTGTTTTTATTTTTGTGAGTTTGCCTTAGTGATTTTCTGCCCTCTAGTGGTCCAAATTTAAACTTACAAACGTCTGAATCTGAACTTAAAAACAGCTTTAAAACATTTCAAATTCAAACAAAATAGAATTTTTGGAGACTGATGGCACTGATTTAGTGTTGATTTCATTTAATCAGGTCATTTATAAAACAAAGTGGTGTATATTCCACACTAAGCGCTGAGATAAGCAACTGAGCTTTGCTGTGGGCTACAACATGAGCACCATTGCACAATTAATGTAAGCTAAATGAGCTATTATCAGTTTCTGTATGTATAGACAACTATTTTAGGCAATATAGTTTTATTGCCTAATTACTAATTACTGAAGAAAGCATAAAAATGTGATGATTCTTTTAACTCTGATGACTAAATAGATCAGTGGACATTTGTAAAGGACATCAGATGATGACATCCTCAGAAGGTGTAGCCACACTGTATTGTGTCTCTGTTCAGATTTAGAGTTTGAGTTTAATGCAAACTGTGGCAATTGTGGCAGTAGTTTAACTGCCTCTCCATGAGCTGTTGTAACTCAATAGATGGGCCAAATTATAAAAACTAACTTCTTATTGTTTTTAGAAAACCAGCATGCAGCTGCCCCTTTCAGTATTTTGGCCTCATGTCTCTCAACAAGAGCTTAAAATCCTGTTTCACATACACTTCCTTGTACACTCACACAAACTGTGCCCCAGTTCAGAGGCTGCATACTTTGAAGTCCACATCTCAACATGTCACAGTGAGTGACTGTCTTGTCCTGAACGCTCCTCCGAATGCAGCACAAACACACCCTTCTTTTATAATTCAACAGGCCATGAGTGTTGTGAGCCAGTCACTTGTTTGGGAGCTCAGACTGACGCTGCTGTGAATCTCCTCTGGATCCTTCTTGGATGGGTGTCCACATTCAGCCCTCTGCAGAACCTCTTTATGAACACCCCTGGGGACCCGCTATGATGTGCGTTTGGGAGTCCGCCAGTCCCAGTGTTAGTTTGCAAGACAAAATATCTGCAGGCTCTTTCCTATGCACCACTGACAAGAATGAAAACAGCACTACTGTTCCAAAAGAACATCTTTCATATCTGTGAGAAAGAAATCAGGTCAGGATCTGGCCCAGGTCTGTTCTGAATCCCGTCCAATAGCACTTGGGTTTGTTTGACTACATCTTTAGACAGGAGCATTTAGGGTCAGGTACAGTTTCCGAAACCTGTGAACACCTCTGACGTAGAGCCATCATTCACGCCTCCAGAAATCCCCCATAAACCTGCACTGTATAAGACTGGTGTTTTTGCTGGCCTCCTCCCAGGTGTGAAAGCTTTTAAGCGGTTGAATGCAGATGAGTAGATAGTATGCAGACGGTATGGTGGTATGCGCTGTGGCTTGCTCATCCCTCAGGACGCCGTAGAGAAAGCACAGTGTTTGATGAAACTCAGCCAGCAGGTCAGGAGGTCAAGCCGTGCTTACAGCAACAGTAACGGTGCTGCCTGAAGTCAAAAGGCACCTCTGTTGTGTGACAGTTGTTCTACACAGAGTTGACCTCTGACTTTTGGGATTTGCATGTAAAAGCTGAGCTGTTACACAAGATGAAGTACCACTGTACAGACATGGGAGGAATGTTAGGGAACAAGAAAGCGGAGAGGGAATCTTGAAAGTGCCTCTGAGTAAGCATGTGCATGTAGGTATATGTGTTGTGTCCCAACTTTGATCACAATCTGCATTCCTTCTCTACAGACTTCACACTGAGCACAGAAGAGGAGGCCGTGGACTACTTACGGAATGCCGATCTCAAAGATGTTGTTCTGGATCAGCTGCTTCCCGAGCATGATGATGCTGAGCTGGATGCACAACTCAATGAGGCAGCCCCCTGGCGCGCACTGATGGAGACACACACTTTTTCATTTGTACACTTGCTCATCACCACTTCACCCATTCAGCCAAGTGAAAAGAAACAGATGCAAAGTCGGATGACAAACCTCTTCCATCCGATAATCATTAAAGACATACACGTAGCTTCCAGGTCGACCAGCAAACCTGCGAAAACAAACAAGCACGCGATAAAGACAGAGCGGTTTCTCATGGATTCACCCCGTAGCAATAAGACACATGTAAACAGCTGTGCTATGGCATTAAGTGTAATCCAGGAGAAATGTAAGGCATGTTAATGCATATCCTCGCCATCCAGAGAAAATCATCTACTTCCAAATTTGGAAGCTTTGATTTTTTTTCTCATAACTGAAGGATTAAGTGTACCCACTATTTCAGCTGAGTAATGCACACATTCCCATACACGTGAGTGAAGGACCTACCTTCCTTTAAAGAAAGCCACGTAAAAGATGGGCGCGTATGCGTTCATGAACTTGAGCAGGAAGGCTTTCAGGATGAGACGCTCCTCAAAGTTGGTTTCTGTTTTGGGAATCTCTGAAAAACAGGCGACGCGAAACTGTAAGGAAGACTTGACACGGTATTGTTTTGCCAGGTCAGAGCACAGTTATATGACACATGAAATGTATGTACAGTGTATTAGATTTGGCTAATGTCAGTGTTTTTCCACATTGTGTGTCTCTTTAGTCCATGGTGGTCACACGAGAGTCTGTTCTGAGAAAGGAGGTTATTCTGTCAGTCTGACTCTTGAATTGAAGTCATAACATAATCACTGTGGTGGAAGTAGGTTAAAATACTGCCACTTTTGACATAGCCCGTCTCTCTCACACTCTCTCACACTCCTTCCCATTCTATTCCTCTATTTCAGACCTTTGGAATATGCATGTGAACGTGGTTGAAACCTCCCGGGATGACTGATGTGATGACTGGAGCATAAAAACATCAAAGTTTTATTAAATGGTCCACCAAGAGGCAGAAAGACTCTTCCTGCCTTTCACATCCACAGATGCACAATGACTATGCGTAAAAAAACGCTGATTTTGTTCTGTGAGTTGCCGAGGCAACATCTTTAAAAATATGCCGTCATGATTATCGAAAACACGAGTGAGTTCACCTCTAGACGTTGGCCAAATATGACTTCTACAAATATTCATTAATGGATGCTACCATCCAAAACCGCTGTTTATTTTAAGGAGGTGAAAGTGAAGTATGACCACAAATGAAAAAAATATTTGATGTACTATACAAATGTGGATTTGACGGAAATTTGAGTGGAGATGGTGGAATTTTAATGGTCCTCCAATACACAAATTTCCAAGAAGAAATCTTTTATTATTAATCAAAATATGTTCTAAGGTGAGATTTGATGGCGCACAGATAAAATGGGGGTACTTCAACAATGCATAGACACAGAGAGCTGCATAAAGATGAAAGGATGTGTAAATATTGAACTGAATCAGGTGGAAAATCAAACAGATTTGATTCACTACTGTCCTTTATATCATGATTTGTTTGAAAAGCTTCATGTTCCAGATTTATCTTTAGTTAGACCCGAGGATGGAGCTTTAATTGAGTGCCTTGTTGATCATGTTTCATGTGAGCGTGGAACAGGAGGAGAAAAAAAACTTGTGATTGATAAAATTCTCATTACAGTCTATTTATTTATGAACGAATCACATAAACATGCAAATTTGGTTAGTTTGGGTTATGTTATGTGGTGTTGATTATGTTTATACTTGTGAGGCTGGGTGCATTTATGTATTTCATTTCATTGCTGGGTATTCATATAGTCCTGTATATATTGTCCTGTGAAACTGGTGGGTATAAATACAAGAATATTTGCTTTGTTAAATATTAATTTGTGAAAAAATAGGCCATGGTGAAGGATGAACATGAAAATAAAAGTGCTGCATCATTTTTTGTCCTATCTAACAGATTGTCAGCTGGATCTGGACAAGCTTTAAACAATGTGTGACTTTGATGTGTAAAGGAATAGTTTTACATTTTGGTAAACATGTTTATTTACTTTGTTCAGAGTTAAATGATAAAATTGACACCACTTTCATACATTTTTATATATTTTTGGAGGGACAATCTGCTTTGTTTCACAGTGACCGTGATATTAATCTTCTCACCTAGCTCTAAAAATGTAGAACTATTCTTTTAATAATCCAGATCCAGCCTATGTACTAAGGCTTGTTTTAAGATAGTTTGTTATATACCTATTGTTATATGTAGCATAGTTTGTTTGTTTGTTTAGTTTTTTGTATTTTGCACTGCATTGGGTTTTTCAGATCCATCATACAACTGTAAGAGTAAATGACTTTATGTACAGTGTTTCTGTACCTAGTTCAGTCAGCCACAATGCCACAGCGCCGTAGATTTCATCAAGGATCAGAATAACCACCAGGTTGATGATGACTGCAGTGGCCGTCACCGTTACTCGAACATTGGACTTGGTCTCCGGGTCGGGGCTCATTGCCATCAGGGCCGACACCGTGATGCGGTAGATGATGACGCCAAAAACTGCTGAAAACGTCAAGCCAAACTGGAAGCCGAACGTAAAAAAAGAAAGAAAATAAATTAGTCATTAGTCAACCATATTTGTCCGAGGCCGGAATTAATATTTCAAATAATGCATCGATGTAGGTC
Source organism: Larimichthys crocea (assembly GCF_000972845.2). Taxonomy (NCBI): domain Eukaryota; kingdom Metazoa; phylum Chordata; class Actinopteri; family Sciaenidae; genus Larimichthys; species Larimichthys crocea. The sequence goes on from NC_040013.1 coordinate 25,604,801, forward strand.
ACTCATACACTCATTTATGTACATTAGCTGTGTCGTATGTTTATTTTTCCATTCAAAGTGCTTTCACCATACATACTGAGAAAATGTAGTTAAGGAGAGCATTAACCTGATTTTTATGTAACTTACTAACCATAAAGAGGATAGAGGAAACATTGATGAAGTATCCAGGAAGGCGGTCTTTCCAGGTCAACTTCTCTATGGCAGCCTGACAGGAATTACAGGGAGGGGGCAGAAGAGGAAAAGAGAGGAAAAGTTGGCAGTCACTCATACAATGGCCCGTGCTTCATCAACTTTTGTTAGGAAATCTGTGATGCAGCAGCACAGAGCTGCCTACTGAGACATCACAAAAGGAAAGAAAGGAAGAAAAGAGCTGTTTCATATGGTTGTATTGATTAAAAAACAAATCTGTCTCAAATGTACTGATGTGAAAAGCATTGTCACAGTTCCCCTTTCTCCTTTCCAATGGTTTGTAAAAGCTGAATGGAGAGTTGAAGCAACAGCAGCATCTGTATGAACGCCTCCGCAGGAAATGTTACTACATCTCAACAGAGAGACATAAAGGAGCACAATAGCCCATTTTACAGTCTGCATCCTACATTTAGAGAGCAGCTCGGAACAAATGTTTTCATTCAATAGACCCTAAAATACCCAGACAACCCCCTGTTAATGTGAATCTATTTTCCTCCAAAATGGGAAAAGTGAAAGAAATGAAATGATGAATGTCAACAGTCAGACAAAAGATGACATAGATTAGCACAGCCATCTTTGTTCAAATATGTAGAACAGTAAATGTGTGGAGCCAGGACAGTGACACTGAAAGTTCCACCGCAAAATAAAATGCAGCCATTAAAAATCATCAAATTTCATTTTGATATGACTGACAGATTTCTCTGACAGTCATTTCAGTTCACTTAAAATTTTGGCATTGAAAATGAAAAAAACAGACACGGACAGGTTTGAGATGATGGAACATCCAGTTCACCTCTAGTTCCCAAACTGCAAAAACTGCAATTAATTCTGCTTCTCTCTGTTGTTGTTGTTGTTGTTGTTGTTGTTTTTTTACATATAGCCTAATGTCAGCTTAGCATGAACACTAGAAGCAGAAGGGAACAGATAGCAAGGATCTGAAGGTACAAACTGCAAGTCGTGTTTTGCTCTTGCAAATAACCCATAAATCCACAACTTGTCATTTTTACCATCCAGTTTATGGTTATGTATAAACAAAACGGATGTTAATTATAGCTATCAAGACTTGCTGTTTCTACACGCCTGCAGTTGTTGTGCTACTGTAAGCTAAGCTACAATCTCTTGGCCGTAGCTTCATATTTAATGGACAAATAATAGAGTGGGGTCAATGTTATCAGAAGAGTCTTGGCAAGTAAGCACATTCACAAGGTTTCAAATTATTACTTAATGGAAATTGAATGGAATTGAATTAAATCAGTGTTGAATGAATCCCTTCCACTCCTTGCTTGTTGTTGACTGGCTGACCTCTGACCTCTGTGAAAAAGAGGGCAAGTGCATAGAAATGATCAGAGGTCACCAGTGACACAAAAGGAAACCGGTGCCCACTGAAAGTATCTAATAAAGACATCTGGCCGGTGTTGGCAGGTGAGCCGAACATTCAAATTTATGTATGGAGTGAATTTATGTATGGAGTGATTCCCAAGTTTAAACGAGAGGGAGACACTGACCTACTTGCATGAAAAAGGAAAGCCGCTTCACTGGCCATCCTCAGGTATGTGACCCCATTTACTCGTATACACACAGACACACACAGAGCACGGAGCGGACAGTCTATACAGCAGAAGACGTTCAATATGCTAATTAGCAAGACAACAGCACCATCTAGTGAATACAATGACACGGTGCAACCTGCAGTACACGATATTTAAACTGACATAACAACACGCTGCTCTTTACTTGAACTTTTTATTTAAACCTACAAGTTCATTTTAGATATAAATAAATGAAATATATAGTGTGTACCTCAGCATGTCCAGGAAATGGACAGGTACTGTATTTGGAGGAGTGTGTCAAATTGATTATAGGCTGGAATATAAGGAAATATTCAGTTTCATTTTTATTTATTTATTTTCTGTTTAATATGTTTTGTGACCTCTATATTTTATGCTGCTATATTGCTGTTGTAAAAGAAATGTTTATACTAAGTGAGGCCTCAGCTGGTGAAATACAGGTAGGTACTACTAGGTAAATAAAGTTGTTTATTTTATTTATTATATTGTTTATTTACAAGGTGGTTTCATCTATCACAGGCACACATTTACAACTGGGCAGTAGCCATTGTAAAAGTATAAACGTGCAAATGGTTAATGCTCTTTTCTATCTGAAACTCTCTGTCTGCATTCATATCTTCAAGCTCTTCATGAGTCCCTGTAAGTTTATGCCCAGCTAACTTCTTGGTTATCTTTGTTAACTTGGCTGCTTGAACTCAAATGAACCGAACACAAAAATGCAAAACCAGCTATTTTCAAGCATAGTTCAGGCAAAAAGAAAGCCAACTGTGCATCCCACATCTTCTTTTATACTGCTGCCATGCTTCCCTATATCCTCCTCTTCCTACTCACACTTCCCCTGACACACAATTGATGATAAAAGAAAAATAAATTTTGAACAAGTTTTTTGCTGAGACCTCAGAGAATTTCTATTATTAACTGAATCAGCTGGCAGGGTTTTGTTCCGATCATTTGTAATGTCTGTTGGAGGAAATTACTTTCTCAGGTTGAGAGTTAATCAGTGACAAAAGCTAATGAGCTTTCTGACTGAAATGCAAACCTAACTCTCTATTATAGTTCATAGTACCCTGTGTGTTTTAATGCAGAGGGGCAGTAGTTATGCAGTTTTAATCTTATCCAGGGTTTTAACTGTTTCACTGTAAATGCAACGCGACTGTTATGGAATTTTTTATCCTTAGGTTACACAAGGTCACGTGTGGGCCTTGAGGTCCTCGGCAGTATTAATTGTTTGTTTTAGACTAGGTGCCACCATATCTCAACACTGTGGTGGCCAGGGTTGAAGAGACCTATTGTTGCCTTTATAGACATAATAGATAGCTTGCCGTGGACGTTCCAATCTGCGTAAACAGACATCTGTGTCTCCAGACTGCACACTAGAATATGCTGACAATAACACCTCCATGGGTAAAAACATTCTCTTTGACTAATTCTGGGCGTGTAGTATTTGTGGTGTTATCTTGGGGTTTAAAGTTGATCCACCAGCATGAGTTGGGCAGAATGTGAGACCGACTCAGGCACTTCTGATGAACTTCGAGAGTGTCTCTAATTCTCCTTGATCAATCGTCAATAAATAATACAGCATAAGACATCAGAGGCTCCTGGACACTTTCTTCCCTCCTGACCTCACCATTGACCTTTGACTTCAGCAATTTCTCCACAACAACGACTTCACGCATGCTGCTTCCTTTTATTTTTTCACCCCTGCTCCTCAAACATCCAGTGAGTCTACCACTCATCTGGCAATTAATGTCCATTAGCAAATTGACCTTTGAGATTAAAATAGAGACAACATTCCTCGTCGATCACAAGGTAGCCAAGGAAAAACCAACTTACACTGCGTCACTCATTAGCTCCACACTCTTCACACTCGGATACCTAACTCAGGGCTTCAAAACATTGTTCAACACTATCCGATTCCAATCGAATCATCAAGTGTAAAGGGGGCCATCGTGCAACTCTCAAAGAGACACGCCTTCTCTCTCTATGGAACATACTTGAACATGATTTCATTTAATATTAAAGAAACACTCTACACCCACACACAAATGAAGGACGAAGAGACCTTCACGGTGACGGGTGTGTGTGTGTTTGTGTTGGTAGGGACAGCCATCAGAGAGAAGGATAGTAATAAATAGGTCATGTGTTATATTTGGCTTGTAACCTCCGTTGAGGAAAGCCCACTCACTCACAATCTTTATTTCTCTGTCACTCTCTCTCTCTCGTCTCTATCTTTTTCTCCTTGTGTCCGAACCTTGGTTGTCCTACATCCACTTTCGAGGAAATTAAATTTCCTAATGTCATATTAGCTCGGCTGCCGCACTGGCAAGAGGTGAGAGGACAGGATATGTCCTTTCTTGTCACATAACACATCTAGCCAACACTGTGGTACCAAGATGTAGCCCAGACGTTGACAATCGCTGTCCAATATGACACAGAATTCCCACAAAATAATTATGCATCGCTGCATAGAAGAATACAAAGGCATCCCACAGTGATCCTGCCATGTACATCAATCATATAATATAGGCTACAGTGCATCTAGGCAAGCATTGACTGGATCGTTACAACAACAAACCAATCATTTTTAAATAAGACAAGTTTCTTGTTCTTGTTTTTTGACTCAGTACAGTATGTTACATTAACATCTTCTAACATTACATTTACATCCAGTCATTTAGCTGACGCTTTTATCCAAAGAGACTTACAAAAACCAATCAAGGTACAGTACGACTACGACGTATTGGTGCAGCAATAAATACTGTGGCAGTTGTAGAGGGGGGTAGATTTATCATGTCCAGTTGCTGGTAGTGTTGGAGAGGAGGTCCTCTCTGAAGAGCTGGGTCTTCAGGAGTTTTCTGAAGGTAGAGAAAGACGCCCCTGATCTGGTAGGAACTGGTAGTGCGTTTCACCAACAGGGAACAGTTGATTACCCTGAGCGACTGAGTGACAAAGTGTGGGTGTAGAACCGGAGACTACTTTGTAGGTTAGCATTTAATGCAGGCTGCTACAGGAAGCCAGTGGAGGTCACTGAGCAGCAGGGTAACATGTGACCTTTTGGGTTTATTGAAGACCAGGCACGCCGCTGTGTTCCGGATCATCTAAAAGCGTTTCACTGTGCAGGCTGGGAGGCCCGTCAGGAGGGTGTTACGGTAATAATAACATGAAAGATCTCTTGCTATTATATGAAAAGACTTACGGTAAAACAAGAAACTTTCCACGATGCAATGTATCAGATTGTATAGATGCAAAAAAAATGACGGCTGTGCAACTCAGCACCTGTCAGTGATGATACAGAATGATGATGATCTATAGGTGTTTGCTCACCACAGGTTAAACTACTAAGTGTCTGTTATAGAGCGACAGTAATAATGATGACAGCAGAAGACACGTCTGTATAAAGTTTGAGCTCTCATGTGGTTCCTCGCTATTCTGATGGCAGAAATATCTAACCCTGCTACTTCTGTAATAACCAGCAAAGAATGATAGTAAGCCAAATGTAAGATTCTGTCAGCTCTCGTGCCGGCTTTCAGGTGGTAATTTATTTAAAATGGTCCTGTATATGAAACCCTTTTTTAGCTCTGTCACGGTGTTAGCGCTGACAGCTACTAATTTAAGAAATGATTTTAAAGGTCTGGAGGAACAGAGGTGGCTTCAGTTAATAAATGAAGCAGAAGTTAAGAGGAAAAGAATATGCAAAAAGAACTGCACATTTATTATACTACTTTCACATGCCAAGTGTAGCACCCTCTGTACACAGTGCTGAACACAGGAGCCCCTCAAGGCTGCAAGCTCAGCCCTCTGCTCTTCACTCTGCTCACCCACGATTGTACTGCAGTGAACAGCTCAAATCACATCAAGTTCGCTGATGACACAACCGTGGTGGGGCTGATCAGTGGAAACAACAAGGTCCCGTACAGAGAGGAGGTGGAACAGCTCACTGACTGGTGCCCCACCAACAACCTGTCCCTCAATGTGGACAAAACAAAAGAGGTTATTGTTAACTTTAGAAGAGCCCAACATGTCCACACACCACTGAACATCAACGGCTCCCCTGTGGAGGTCTAGAGCTCCAAGTTCCTGGGCGACCACATCACAGAGGACCTTACATAGACCCTGAAGACCAGGCACACCGCTAAGAGAGCTCAACAGCGTCTCTACTTCCTGTGGAGGCTGTGAAGAGGGACCATCGAGAGCATCTTCAGAAGCACCATAACAGCATGGTTCAACAACTGCATCATCTCTGATTGCAAGGCCTTAAAAGCGCATCGCGAGGACAGCCGAAAAGATCATCGGGGTCTCTCTCCACTCTGTCACGAACATTTAGAACAAGCGCTGCCTGCGCAAGGCCAGGAGCATTGTAGATGATCCATCTCAGCCACCCCACAGACTGTCTTCCGTGCTGCCTTCTCGAAGAAGTTTCCGCAGCTTAAGGACTACCACTGCCAGGATGGGAAACAGTTTCTTCCCACAGGCAGTCAGACTGCTGAACAGCAAAATGTAAACGTGCACATGTATCAGTGCACATTGCACCTTGTTTACCTGCTGCTGCCTAATGGTTTTATTCAACATCTACCTCTCTACTGTACATACCTAAGATAGCCATACTGTATATATTCATATGTAGCCATGTACATACTCACAAAACACGGACACTTCATTCTAGTCTGTTTTTCTTGTCACGCTGTAGTGTCTAAACGTATTCTGCACTTTATGTAGCTCTTTTTGTTTTTTGTAATGTGTGTGCACTTTATTGTAGTCCTGGCTGCACTACATTCTATGTTATATGTATGTATGTATATATGTAGCACCACAGTCCTTGGCGAAACACTGTCTCGTTTCACTGTGTACTGTGTATATGGTTGAAATGACAATTAAAAAAAACTTGAATCCTTGAATCCTTGAATCCTTGAACACATTAGCAGTGTTTATTATGAAATGTCTCGTATTAACAGGTGCAACACACACTGATAATAAACAAATTTAACCACTCCAGTTTTTAAATGTATTTTTGAGATATAATAAAAGATAATAATAGATAGAATAATAGATTTGATCGTACAGCACAATTCAAAATTGCAGGTAGGAAATCAAATGTTTCAAGTGTGTGTTTGAGTGTGTGTGTCTGTCTGTGCGTGTATGTGTGTGTGTGTGTGTGTGAGACAGTGAAAGAGATTTCTGTGTCGCCATAGTGACGTTCACTAATCTTACCCCTGGCTTCCTGCCCAGCATGCCTCACTCCCACTCAGCCGCCCTCCCTCTGTTTCTCTCTATCCCTCCACTTCTCTGAGTCTCTGTTTATTTGAACGTCTCTCTTACTCTTTGTCTCTTTTCATGTCTTGTGCTCTTTGTCTCTTTTAATTCAGCCCCACAGATAATTGGTCTGAAAGTTGTTGCCAAAGCAGAAATGTAGTAACGCCATTGAAAACAACAAAAAAATAGACATTTTTCACAGCGGACATACTGACTTGTCATTGCAGGGAAAGCACGAGAGTAACAAATGACAAGGCTGTGTTCCATTTAGTGTTCCAGTAAAGCGTGAGGCAGTGAGGCGTCACCCACGATAAGCTTTTATTTATTCATGACACCTGTGTCTGACTAGTTTAATCTGTCGGAGGCACTCAGACCTGAACTTACCCAGGTCATAAATATATAGTTTCACAAGACATCTTTCTTAAAACAGCTGGGAAATGTAGTTTTTAGCAAACAACACTCACACTGGAGTAAGTAGTGTATTCACTGGGGAATATTTCCAGCTGTGTAATGCACACATTTGGTTACAAGTGAGTATCTATGGCTCAAAGTGTGTGTGTGTGTGTTCATGATAATAAAGGAGCAGGTCACCCAGTGCAACTCTGTAGCTCACTGATGTGTGTCTTGGAGGTTTTGCATGATAATGAAGCTCTGTAACACAGAGGAATAACACTACACACATACACACCAAAACACGCGTTACTCGATAGGTGGATCAAGTCATTTATGGTTTGTGTTTTCAAGGGATTTTACAACAACAATGATAATGTGTGTAACTTTGGTTTGTATGTATAGTGAATGAAACACACACACACACACACACACACACAAGCACGCATGCACGCACGCACACACACACACACACAGCTAAGACATCCAAAAAAGGCAGCCACAGAGACTGATAATCCGTCATTAGCACCAGCTGTCTGTCTTCAGGTCTGTCCATCAGGTCCTTCTTAAACATATCATTAACTACGGGCAGAGCTCTAAAAAGCTCAGCTGCTAAATGGTCACTTGAAAGTGAATGCATGTTCCGTTTTTTTCGGACTCACTTTCACATCCTTTCTCTCTGTTTTGGAACAAAAACACTCAAACATTCCATCTGCTGGATCTTCTAGACACACTGTTGACACTGATACTGACTGTATTTGTTTAAAATAACAGGTTTATCCCTTCCTCTGCTGAAGATAAGTGCATTCTGTTCCCTCGCTGCTGGCAAATATCTCTACGATTATTCTTCAAATAAAGAAGGTCCATCAATGATCCATCAATAGAAATCTTGAACTTAGGAAACAAATGCTTATAGTTCTACAAAGAGATTTGAAAAGAAGTACTGAGGCTCAGTTTGTTGCTGTGACCATCATATATCTAGATTAGGAATCGCACTGAAATGCGCACAAACAAATACCTGAGGAGCTGAGACTGTAGAAGCCAGAGGATGGGACAGGAAGAGAAGAACAGATAGACTGCAGCCTGCAGGAAAGGAAAAAAAGAGGAGGAGAGAAAGGGAGGTGAGGAGGAAGTGAAAGGAAAATGAGAGGAATAGGAAGAAGGATGCGAGGGGAGAGGAGAGAAGGGGTTACCGGTATTCCTGCAGCCATGGCAGACAGTAGTTTTTGTCTCCATCTGTCCTTCCCTGTCACTGTCCCATCCTCCTGCTTCTCTGGCTGCAAGACAGAGGGACAGATTATACACACACACACACACACACACACACACACACACATGCACACACAAACACAAACACACACTCAAACTCGATGATGCCACAGTGTTGTCACATGTTAATTTCACATATAGACTATAGGCTGAACCCAGTCAGTCCCCCTGTTTACCTTCAGAGAGAAGAACACAAGTGAGTTATTCTGTGTTTGGAAACATTTGACTGCAAAAATGTCTTCCTCAACTTCAACTTCATCTTCAGGTAGTTCAAATGAAAACAACAAGGACACACCAGCGACACCATACGAAGTTCAGAAGCATTATGTACTGTAAAGCAGCACCACACGCTATCAGGTTTTAGACTGAGGCATCTTTTGGAAAAGTCGGCAAATGTGTCAACAGGCAACCAAGTGGCAGTGAAGATCCACAAAGACAATGGAAATGTCTCAAAAGTCATTCGAAAGGAGATAAAAAGGTTACACGCAATCAGGACTCTAGATCCGGACAAAAACAACATTGTCAATTTCATAGAAGATTTTAGGTTCAACAACCTCTCCTGTCTGGCTTTTGAAATGCTGGACAGGAGCCTTTGGGATCTGATGGAAGAGAGAAGGTGGATTCCTTTAAATCTTATTAAATTTGCCCTGTAACCCATCAGCTCATGGTAGCATTTTGATGCTTTAAAGAGTATTGGTATCCTCCAAATGGGATTTAAAGCCCCACAATATAATGCTGGTCAACCATAAGGATCAGCCATTTAAATAAAACTCATTGACTTTGGTCTGGCCCGATGGGTGAGCGAAGTGCGCATCGGAACAATGATGCAGCCTTCTTCATTTCGGGCTCCAGAGGTGTCCTTAGGCCTCCCTTTGACTGAAGCAGTTGACATGTGGACAGTGGGATGCATTATGGCATTCTTGTAGTTTGGTAGGGAGCTTTTCCCTAGAGAATGTTCATATACCGGTAATTTGATTAGATCTATAGTGCACCTGCTGGGTCAGCCTGCAGACCACTTTTTGAGTGCAGGAGGACCTGTGCATATTTCAGCCTGAATGACGACCCCTACAGTCCAGGGTGTGGGCTGAAGTCACTAGATGAGTTCTAGCAGGTGACAGGTATCCAGACCCAATTTATGTTCACGTTTTTCAACTTTTTTGAGAATATGGAGGATGCAGTACGAACATACCCAGCCAAAAAAACGATATTGAGTATGATGATAGGATGGCATTCCTAAGCCTCCTGAGTCAGCCCTTGATCTGGATCCTGTAATGGGAGTCACTCCTAGGGACTCTTTAAATAACCCTTTGCTTTCCATGTTTCACCTGGAAAATAAGATGAACACCAGCTCATATCCAGATGAGGCACTTCAGTGCATGACTTTTCCGCCCTTGAATCATCTAGACTCAGAACCAGAGTCAGATGATTCTCACAGCAATACTAACATGGACTCAAGTGAGAAGATGAATTACAGCTATGAAAAGTCAGACCCTCAAGCTACAGAGGCTGACTCAAACATACGGCCATCTTCTGCCAATCTCCACTACATACGCCACATACACAAACAAAACAATACAAAAATTGTGTCATTCACTACTCTTCTTTAAAGCTGTACAGTCTCATTACATACATATAACAGTCCATCCGCCTAAGTAGCTGCCAGTGATTTCACTATTATCGTAGACAATAAGCAGTTGTTGCTGCTGACACAGTGGATCAGTGGAACTTCCTGGAGAGAATCAGAATCAGTATCACAGATCTGGATACACAGTCAGATCCATCCTGCACAACTAAATTCATATGGAGCTATAAACACAGGGGACACAAGAGACTCAAGAGAACTGTGGATCGCTCGCTGATCCAGCAGAACCAGGCGACCCACGAAACAAGGCAGACACACACACCACATTCATAAAAAAACATATGCACAATCACAATTATGCCAATTTCTCTGCACTGTACTGACCGTCCTTTGTCTTTATCTCATTTATTATGAATATAGTTGTTTAATTTATGTATTATATCTCTAGATTTCTCATTTTATGCAGCAGCCTATTTAAACTAATAGAGTTAAATGTAAAAAAGTGCCTGGACATGTGTCTAGACATGACATATGTAGACCAAACTTCATTCTGATCTTTATAGGAATTACTTCATTTCTGCCATAATTTGTATCTTAGTACTGCAAAACATCTGATGTAAGTAAGACCTAATACCTGGCGAGTCATTTACATTCCACCTCCGTAATCACATAGAGGAACATAGATGAACCACCCAAGGCAAAGCCAATCAGAACAGAGATTTCTCACTGGTATAATTGTATATAATCAACCGTTTCTATTTCTTGTGGGTGAACTGTGAGGTGCTTCTTCTTTTTCTTGACACACCACCAGCAGCCGGTATGTTTTGACACCCCCTCCAACAAAAGGTCCCTCAGGTTTCTTACTTCCACCCCCAGGTCAGGTGTGAAGGCATGGCCGTGGTCCTGTATCATGTGCATTAGCTCCTGCTTCACTCAGGCTGTGGCAGGAAGCCATCTGTTGCCACAGCAAGCGTATTTGGGCCAACAGGACTCATGTGTTTGACCCAATTTACAGACGGAATCTAGATCGTTCCCAATCATTAGATTAACACACAAGTGGCTGCTTTGGAAACCAAACTATCAGGATCCGTGTGAATCATCAGGAACCAAATGTGAAGCCGCATGGAAGAGTTTCATGATCACTGTTTGTTTTCCCCACTTGTTGCACGTGCAGCACAGAGCAGCATTTACAAGTGGAACTCTCTGTTTGATTACTGACTGTAATTAGGAGACATGATGAGAAAACATAGTGTGTATTTTTGAAAATTCATATTATTCAAATGTTTTCTGTATACGACAGTACAATACCTTTCCATTAGTAGTGTTGACGGTCAGGTCCAGCTAAGAGAACAGATTTTATGTTGTTCATATTTCATTATGGCTTTTTCATTACATTAGGCTCGATGGGAAATGTGGTCGTAAGCACTTATGTTAATGACAAAGCTTTCTTATCTCCCCTACCTCGTTCTTTTTCTTATTTTTCTTATTTTTCAGCTTCCTCTGTCTCTTCTGAAGGAGGATGGTCTCATATTTTGGCCTGGGATGCTCCTGAGGGGAAAACAGGAAGTCCGGTCATATATTCATGTTGGATGACTCTGCAGAAGTTGATTTGTTTAATGCTAGTGTGTACATGTATTCTGTGTATACCTCGTCCTCTTCGATGCCTGTCAGATCCCAACTGAAGCTCAAACTGATCTGACGCCGCTTCCAGTGCTCCAGGAACAGCACCACTACACAAACACGCAAATGAACAGATAATAATAATAATTTCAACCTGATGCATTTTGTAAGGTTTATGGTTTGGTAGTAATCAGCAGGTTGATTTCTCACTGAAATAGAATCTCAGCACGAGAACATGTGAAGTATTGAATCACATCCTCTAATGACTGCGATACATTCAGAGACTCACTAATTACTCACTTACAAATCCACAGTTACTACAATCATTGGCTTTTTGTAACCTACAAATCTCATAGTTTTTTGACAAAACATCTGAACTCAAGGTCCTCTTGAACTGCTTTGAAAAGCTTGAATAGTGAGTAAGTGGGCATATCTGGGTTAGATTTTGACATCTTTTAAATCAGACTGCTGTCTGCAAGGCCAGAAATGTTCTGTGTAATATGTAAGATTTGTGGCTTTATTTTCAGAATAAGGCAGACACAGAATATAATATTCACTACTATGTTTTCATGCACGTATAATCACCTTAAAATAAGAATCCCTTTGTTTTTGTTACTTGAAAATTATCTTTTCATATCTACAGTGGGAGCGGGTCCTCTTTCACGAAGGCCATCATGTTGAAACACCACGTTTCTACAGTGTAAACAGGGTTCTTAAAGTGTTGTTGCTCCTTTACACTAGAAAAGGTGAGGGTGTTGTGAGGAGATTGCAATGCAGCGATTAGTCCACTAGATCCAACTAAATTCTAAGTTCACTGAAAAATATCCACATTTTGTAAAAGGAGGAAGAATGTTTATGTTGTTATGTAGGATGATTAATTTTTGGCTGCCCAAATTCAAAAGCTCTTGGAAGGAATAGAGAAAAAATGCTTTGCATCAGAGTATTTAAAAAACAGTGTGTTTGTGCTGCAAATCCAATTTTTATGCTCATCAGAGTTCTCTTATTCAGTCATTACTGTTTTGTTTTCCTTTAAAGTGTAATCCAAGCCTGTTGCTCACGAGGAAACATGCACTTCAGGGGAAGCAGGCCCTAAAATATTAATGAGAAAACTTCACAGACAGGCCACCGCACGCAAAAACATAACCTCACCCCACAGAGACATGAAGATGGCGAAGAAGACGGTGGCGGGGTTGTCGAAGAGGTGCGAGGCCCTGGCCGTGCCGCAGGCGGTGCTGAGGTGCCAGAAGTCACAGGCTCCGTCACACAGGGGACACATGGTAAAATTGAGACTCTCGTCACACATCTCCTGACTGAGGGGTAGAAAAACCAACGCTTAGGTCACAGAACACCTGGATGTGACCACATCTATGCAATGACCTAAAAAAGCATAAAAATCAACTGAGGTTCTGCATTGCCGTCTATGGATGTAAAAAAAAAAAAAAAAAAAAAAAAGCCCACAGATCCTTGTTTGTGTTACAATTGTTAGGAAATGAATGGAACTTTTAACTCGTAACCACGATACAAGCCTCTCTGCTGCTTTGACCGTGTTCATAGTCAGTGTAGGCTGAATTATCAACCTTTTGCTTCATGACACACTCACACACATACACACACTGCCAGCCGTACCTTCTGTGCTCCTCCCACACACCCCTGACTAAAGCCAGATACAGCAGGTATTTGGGCAATCCCTCTCTAGTATGTGTGTGCCTGAGGCCATGTGTGTATACATGTAAATGGTGTTAGGAGGAAATCCTCCTAATCTTTGTATTTTAGCCGACATCCCGTTGTCTTTATCACTTAGACTCTTTAGAGTTAAAATGAAGAGAAATGTCACACTGAGTCGTTGTTTCCGCAGCTTCATTCACCTGAAATGTTGGATTTGGTTCCACAAATGAAGCTGCAGTGCATTTTCTTAGTACCTGGGTATATTGGTGTCCACTGTTGCCACCCCGTAGCCAAACACAATGATTCCCACAATGGAGGCTGGTATCAGGAGCTGAGTGTAAACACCGAGCCATGCGAAGTACAGACCGATCTTCTCGCCAAAGTACTTCCTGTTGGGTCAGAGGTCAGGGATCAGGAGGTGGAAGTGACAGACATGATGACAGAGCAGACTATGTCAAAAATAAAACACCAAAATAGAATAAGAGGCGTGTTAATGTTTTTATTTGGGGAGTTCATTCATTACACCGAGCCTTCACGATGCTCAGATTTGTGTAGAAACGCCGCCTCCTGTGCTAGAACGGGCCTAAAACTTCAAAACATGGACTTGAAAGGTCATGAAAGCATGAAAACATAGTTACAAATCCTAAAAGATCACTGTGTGGGATTTAGTTGTATCAAACAGTGTAGGTGCGGATCACAACCATCTCCACACCTGCAGCGTTTGTAGATTACATATTTGCAGCTTTTAAAGGTCCAGTGTCTAAGATTTTGGCAGCTCTTTTTACAGAATATGGCAGAAATGGAATATAATATGTTTTTTTAAAACATGAAAATGAGAACTGTCATGTTTTTGTTAGCTTAGAATGAACCTACAGACTTATCTCCACAGTGCTGTGTCAGCACTGAAGAAGGTCTGAGGTTTGGCTGCACCCATTATCATTCTAGGGGGAAAAACTCTGCCCTGTTTGTATTTCTTTAAACCAATCACAGTCGTCTTGGGCGGAGCTAAGACAAAGGGCAATGGTGCCCTCGCTGAATAATGTCAGGGGGATGCAAGCCATGGTGTTAAAATGGCTAAATCCCCCCAAAAAAGGTTCATGTTAGTTATGTTAGCGTCCAGGTTAGGGTTACTCGACAGTGTCATTGTGCTGGTTGAAGAAATCAGAGTTACTGACATGATTTCCGCACACTGTGCGCTGTGGTCACGTTACCTGACGAGATCAATGGGCTGGTACTTGTAAAAGGCCGAGTATCTGGCCCACTCCTCGTGCAGAACCTGACAATAGACAGGAAAGAGAGACAGAGTCAGTGTGGGCGGATGTTGTCATGTCGTACGTTTACCAGTTGTGGAAAAGTTGAAAATCAGCAAACAATCCTCAGAGGCAGAGCTCAGATCTGGAGGCAGAAATCCTCTGATTGGTTGAGGTAAACCTCAGTGGATGAAGCCAAAGAACTGCAGTTTGAGTAACATCTCGAAGCCAAGAGGAAAAAAAAGGTAAGGTAGGAGGAAGATAATATTGTGAAGCTTTGTGATGCTGAAAGAATATAATCTGACCACGATAAATTATTTGTCCAAACCATGAATATAATGATCATGACTGAATTGAAAAGATGCTATTTCTATTTTCCGGCTGTATTTTGAGCAGAGTTCAGTGTTTGCTGTTGTTTTTCTGACTTTGCTAACCTTCACTCCAAACACAGTTTTTGTTTTGCTCCTTCTTGACAGTCAGTGAATGTTGTTTTTCTGCCCCGAGTGCAGCTCTGCCTCTCGGAAATGTTTATTGAACTTAAACTCCAATCTGTGACAGTGTGAGACAGATGGGAAGGAGGAACAATCTCGGAAAAAAGAGAAAAGAGACAAAAAGATAGACACACATGAAACCATTGTTCAGGGAAGAAAAGTGGAGGTTGCCTTGCTTTTAAGCTGGTGGAAGTTTGAAGGTCCAGACTTTTAGATGACAGACATTTTCATCTTATGGTACACTAAATGGCCCCAGAACTGTTAACACATAAGCAAGGTCACCTTCTGAAGTAGAGCAGTGGTGGGTTTTTTTTTTCGACAGACAAACTGGGAGGAAGGAAAGCAGAGGAAGAGAGAGAGAGAGGAGGGGTACCTGTCTGTCGCTCCTCTCCTCAAGGTGTCTGATCACCTTGTAGTCACCCTGTGGAGCAAGGAGAGATGGCGAAGAGCATGAGCACGCACAGAACTCCCTCATTAACACATTTAACACACATATAATATAATCAAACACAAACTAACTGTCTTAGTACATTCACTATTTGTTATTTTCATGCAGATTTTACCAAAACATTTTGGTAAATTTGGGTTTGGGATTTTTAACTTGATTTCAACCTGCAGAGAATGAAGCTTCAGGCAGGGAATGCATCCCAAACATGTAACTCACTTACATTCCTTGTCTTTTTTTAAGTATATCTTATCATATCATGCTAATGCAGTTGAGAATTTGTTCTTTTGAGAATACTTGTGTCAGCTGCTGAAAATTAGAATTTGATCTTTCTTTCTTATATTTCTGGCCACACAGCTACAAAAACAAATGTACCCGCTGGCACCTGTATCACAAAAATATCATCTATCCTTGATGAAGCTGTGATTCCTGTTTCCATTCTCTGCAAATTGAATGCTGTAGTGAAATAAATTGCAGCCAGTGGGTGTCTAGTGGGAATTCCAAACCTCACACTTACATCATGAAGAGGGAAGGCAGAGTCATACACGCCTTTAGCTATCAATGTGCTGATGCCTGGAAGAGCGGGAGAGAGGGAGGGAGACATAAGACAACCCAGAGGGAGTATTGGAACGTCACTCTGAGGTGTTTTTCCGCTCCTGCGCTGTCATCCAAATCATCACTCAACGCTTAATGTACCTTTCATGCAAATCATGTACTGCATCCCCTGTTATTTTCTTGTACCATGAGACTATTTGTCCTCCACAGAACAGTTTGGACTGAAGATTGAGTTTTAAATCAGAAATCCAAGCAGCTGGTGAACTAATAGTTGAGTCACTGGCATTAAAGAGTGAGCTTACACCAAATGGCTCCAAGATGGGGCGTGAAATCAAGTGGTTAGCCATTGTAAAAGAGCGCCTCCTGTTATTTATCTTATATCTAGTGCCGCACACCGGTCTGTCGTTTTCATCTTTTACTCATCCCACCAGTTCCTCGTCTGAAAACTGAAGATATATTTCTTGTATTCATACTGAAATTCAGCTGCCTTGTGTCGGCCTTTGCACACTGTCTGACATCATGCCTCACCCTGCAGCCTGCACCGCTTCAATCTGGTTTTTCAGTGTCAGGCAGACTGGGATTTACGTAGGTACCACTTTTAGTCTTTAGGACAGTTTCATGTGGGATATGATGGCCTGACCTGTGGATGTCAGGGCAGACAGCAACACATCCGCTGACCTGGTGCATACGCTTGGCTCTTTAATTTAATCAATTAATTCTCTGTGCCCTGGGGGACTGGGAACTTTGCTGTGATTAGCTGTGCTATTAATAAATCAATGACCAACACTCACACACACACACACGCATGCACAAATGCAAGAATACAAGTGCATAGAAACAACCACATCTCCCAGAGGCCCCTTGCTTCAATCTCAGCCTGACCCAGGAAGTTATGACCCACTTGTAGAGGAGATGGTGGAGGGCAGCAGAGACACAGGGAGTGGGATATATGTGTGTGTGTGTGTGTGTGTGTGTGTGTGTGTGTGTGTGCATGTGTGTGACAAAAATTCATGCACCAATAATAAAGAGGAAAGGGAAAATAGAGGTTAAAGAGATGCAACTCTATTTTCTCTCTCCCTTCTTCCCCTGCAGCTCCATCAGTACCCGCTGGCTGACACCTTCTGCTGTGATGGGGGAGCCAATTGGACATATGGTGCCGCACTGGTGTCAGCCCATTTCTATACGGGAACGATGCGTGTCATGAATGCAAAGGCAGCTGCCATTAAAATCCACAGACATGTAAACACTAAGACGCATGCAGAGTTTAATGGATGTCTTAATGTATTTGTCTCTTACAAACAGTGGTTACGTGAGTCTGTGTTTTTGTCGTCTTACATCTTCGAAGCCTTTGGCAGCTGCTGTTGCCATCTCAATAGACAAGTGTTGTGCATACAGCAGTGACATCTACTTGAAAAGCGTGGCTACAATTGTCCCAGTGGAGATGACTGCAATTAAAGTAAGTGTTAACGAGCAAAGACGCTCTGTAGAAAAAGCCTGGGCGTCGCCGCGAAGCACAAACAAATACTAGTTAAAAAGATGTCGAATCATTGCACTCCTTTGTGTCACCTGCACTTCGCTTCACTTTCCCCCCGCCCTCCCCTTTTGAACTCCCAGCAGGCATATCAATATCGCCTCCCACTTCACCTGGAGTCTACCATTTGGATGTTTCAGCACAGCCATGAGCGGCAGCTGATAGCTGACTCTAGCCTGCGGTGTCACCGACAAAGACGTGACATCTGCTTTTTAGTCTTGCCCTAAAAAGGGACAATTTATTCAACTATTGCCCCACTTTAGCAACAAGTTGTGTGGTCCTGGCCTTTTCAACAGCTGAACTGATGGAGGATGGTGCTAAACTATGAACCAGTGTTCAGTCTCACAACATGTCCATTACAAAGGCTCATAAAGACTTCTTATCAATCCAAAACAAGTAAATCAAACCCAGTATTGTGACTCTTGATCTCTTTAGTAGATTCCTCTTGGACCATTGCTCTCTTATAAACTTATTTTTAATCATCATAATTCGAGGGGCTGCCAGGGGTAGACAGAAACGGGATTTCAGGTGGTGTTGCTGCAATTCCTGCTGCTTGCCCACAGAGGTGGATAAAGTCATCAATTACTTTCTGCACCATTTTTGACTAGAAAAATAAATAGCTGATGCTTACGCCTGTAGCAGTACATTCATTCTAGAAGGGGTCCACCAAATGTCATGAGTCAAAGTATACATGTCAAGGTGAGAAATGGGGCTGGAAAAGGCTGCATATGTTCAGTAAACTTGTTTTGAAGCTCACCTATGGTTTGACAGGTCCGTACACACACCGTCCGTCTCAGGATCTCATATACCTATGGAAGATGAAGAAATATTACACGCTAATCTTGGACAAACGTGCCACATAAAAGGAGAAACATAATGTGAATGAACACTTACTATTCGGCCCCTTGTGGCGTTGTCAAAGAATGTGTCTTTAGATGTGATGTTGTACCTAAAAAACACAACTGATGAACAAAAAAAACTGTACGCATACAAATGTAGATATCTGTGTGTACATGTTTACACAACTGTGTTGCCTATTTTAAAGTGTAACATACAGCAGCAACAATCAACCAGAACATGGAATTTTATCCTCGTACATATTAGCAAAATGACTCAGTTACATAACAATATCTATCTCAGGTTTGCTGACATTAGCCACCTATGCTACTGGTAGCAGACCAAGTAAGTCTTTTCTTGCTTATAAATTCAACTTCTCAGTTTATGAGCATTAATGTGCCAATTATTCTTTCAAAAGTTACATTGTCTTGCAATAAATTTAGCTGAGTTCTGCTTATCTGAACGTTTTCTGGTTTCTAACAGCAAAGGAAGGCATAATAAGGTGTGTGTGTGTGTGTGTGTGTGTGTGTGTGTGTGTGTGTGTGTGTGTGTGTGTGTGTGTGTGTCTCACAGGTGGAGTTTGTCCCTGGAGAAGCAGTGTGTGAGAAACTTGGTGCGTTCGTGTTCCTGACGTGGGACTTTAGGCTGGAATGGCTGGTTCATTTTCCTCCACACCGTGCTCATGCTGGACCCGAATCCTTTTTCCTCTTTAAGTTCATAACTCTGATAAAACACACACAACACAGAATTCATCATCTTATTACACACGCGTACCACGTACATCACTCAGTCTCTTCTTTGCTAAAGTCATTTTTTTACTACATTGTTACTATTCTATCTATCTTGGACCTAGAAACACAAGAGTTGGCACTGAGATCTCACCGTCTTGGTGGGGACTTTAATCTTGAGGAACTCAGCCTCTCGACAAAGTACCGGCCACGGTGCATGGAGGCGAGTAAAGCTGGGGCCATGGGTCTTTGACTGGAAAACAAACAAAACTTCATGTAAAGATCAGACATGTTGTTTGTGTAATTGAATGCAGTCAGGAACAGAAAGAAAACATGTCTACCCGCTCATGTGGGTACAAGTTAATGCTAAATGTGATGCTTGAGAGCTGCGAATGAGTCGTCCTTGTTTCTTTAAACTGACGCAAGATACTCAGCTACATTCATTTCTGTTTCAAGTATGGATGCCAGCTTTAACAACAGCAGGATTATGGGTTTGATTCCTCATGTTTCTCTTTTCTTTGTGCACATGTACTTTCAACTGCCTGAGCCAGAGTTATTCACCAAAAAGTAGTTTGGGTTTTTTTTAAACCCTTAAACTTTTGGTTTCTGAAATATATTACCAGATTGCTTGGCTGAAACTACCTGCTTACCAGACCATCTGTCAGTGCTGCTTTGCAATCCAATATAGCCGGCAGACTTTAGCAGTAGAGACCTCAGTATGTGCTGCACTTCACTCTAGTCATTTGCCTCTGAGCTGCTTTTGCCTTCAGACATTCAAAATTGGCATCTGGAGCTGCAACTCAACATTTCAGAGGGGACAGCACTCCACAGTGCAAGTTGTACTCTATATCTGAACCAGATGCGAGCAATCCCTGCCATCAGCCTGACCTACTGAAACACTTGGCTAACCAGTTTGGCCAGCAGCAGTACTGGCATTTATAAATGATAGATGAAGCCTCTAAAGCAAAGCCTGGAGCTGTTTTTCTTCACAACTTTGCAGCCCGTACCAAACAGACATAATATATTTATTGTATGTAAAATAAATTCCTGACTCATCTAGCTTGTTCTGCTAATGAATCATGATCCAGTGCCCACACTGTAATTATTATTTAGCATTAAGGCGCATTAGCAAAATGTGATAATTGGCAGCAAATGTACGTGACTGAAATCTGAATATCAGAGCACTGACAAACCCTCTAATGGTCTAAGAAGCAACAAATTAACAGTAAGTATTAACAAAACATGTTCAATGTGAAGCAGCAGTGAAAACTGTTCTTCCAAAATCTATGCAGCTGCCACTGTGAAGCTGGTATGCGCCGTGAGTGAGGGTGTAACCAGAAATGAAAGACAGCAGAGCCAGCAGGGGACGACAGCCAGGTAACCTTACCCTCCTCAGACCCCCGCCAGCTTCTGTGAGAGGGGGAACTGACAAGAGAAAGGTGGCATGGCAAATGATGGAAACCTGAAACGATTCTCTTTCTCCTCTCTCGACTCCTACTCTCCTGAGATCTTTCACTCCCCCTCACCGCCACCACCCCTCCTCACATACTGTACCGTCTGCTACCCGCTAGACACTGTTTCACTGACTGATTGACTGACTGGCTGACTCATTAACTGTCACTCTCACTCCTCTTATGTTTCATTATCTTCTGCCTCACTCACATCCACTCTGTCCTTTGTTCTACAAAGGGACAGAGTGGAAGCATAAAGACACCTGACCTTTAACACACTTTTAATGAAATGTATTTTATCACAAAACGTATGTATGAATACAAGACAAATATTTGTGTGTCACTTTTTTATGGCTTAACTTGCTTTAAAAGCCTTCTGTATAGAGTGGAAGATAACTTTTATAATCAGCTCAGTAAACTCAATGCGCATCTGTTTTGTTTCCCTTCTTTATTCAGTCTGACTTTGTGTTCACGTTAGCTGTTTTCAATCGGTGTTAGGGCAGAAAAAGCATTTTTCATCAATTCAAACACAGTGTGCAATTACTGACACTTTAAGTCTTTCACAACAAAACAGTACCCAATGAGTTTGATGATGCTGTGAAGGAGCGTGGGATCATGGGAGCTGTTGTCGTCATTGTTAAACAACTACTGCTGAAAATGATGACGAAAATTTGATATGAATCTGGCAGAAATCATGTTCACAGATGAGGAAATGTCATAGAGTTATTATTAATTTGCCAGCTAAACCAAGAGGTTATAGCAAATAGAGAGAGTAAGATTTGATATGATAAGACCAAATCAAACTAATCGTTTTGAATAACGAGATTTCTCTTTGCAGGAAGATGCCATCTTTAAACTTAAAACTGCCAACTAAGCTCTAGCTGGCTCAGCTTTCACTGATCCAAGAAAGTGCCATCAATAAGCACAACCCCAGCTTTTAAATCACAAAAAAGGCCAAGGTGTGGGTGATGATTGGTGTTAAGTAAAAAGTTTGCTGCAGTGAAAATATTGCAGATACATGAAGTTATTTGAAGACAAAAAGTGCAACAGTCAAATTTGCTTTGTGTCTCTAATCCACAGCTATTTTGTGTGAGGCAATCGGTCAAAGCACATAGTGTTCTGGTGCATGACTGGAATCACTGAACTTTCCAATCATCAAGTCTGGCCATGTCTCTGTTTCATCTAATTCACTGGTTGTCAAACTGTGGTACGAGTACCCCTGGTGGTACTCTTAAATGTTTCTGTTCTAATGAAATAAAAGAAATTTAAACTTAATTTTAATCAAACCATCTAAAACATTTGGAATGAAATTAAACTAGGGGATTGCTCAAAGGTAATTTAAAAAAGTATTTCCTGAAATTTCTTGTTTCAACATTAGCGTGATGCGTAGACCCGTTCATTCACATAGTGCACGGATACATCCATGATTAATTACAATGTGACATGAGATAGTATGCAGAGGTTAAATAAATGGTTAAAAAAATCTGCAACCGTGGCTCCAAAGAGGAAATATTAGGAAGAGAAGTGCAGGTCAGGAGAACCTTTAACACCTAATAAGCTCTAGTTCTTCAACCGGTTCTGTTCAGGATTCAATATCAGTCTAAACAGACTGAACAGTCGGTATCAGGGTTGGCCTACGTTGATGGTTTTTAATGTCTGTATAGTGGTACTTGGAGAAATGAATATTTTCTTAGGTGGTACGTGGGATAAAAAGTTTGAGAAACACTGATCTAATTCAAGTTTCCTAAGGAAGAACTGCTCGCATGCTAATCCAACTCATACTCATACAGCCGCTTTTTCAGTATCTGCGTCTTGTTCACATCTCAGGTTTTCCTCCAATCTTTTCCCACAGAAAGATTTTAAAAAGCAACTGCTCTTGTTGGACCCCCAAAATGCCAGCTGGGTTAGATGGGTTAAAATAGCAGCACCAATAATTGCATCATTGAGAGATATTTATAACCTCACCAACTGTACTGCTAAATTATCACCTGACTGGCAGGGAGCCTCTATTTACCCTGTACCCATTTTATCCATCTAAGCTTTTGGAGAAATCTGTCCACAAGCAGCTGACTCACTTTCTGTAATTTTGAACATTTTGTCCAGTGTACAGTCAGGTTTTTGTTCAGGATATGTACGTGCTACTGCCATTTTTAAAGTTCTCAATACCTATACCTATAATAAATAATGTGCAGCAATACTTATTAACCTAAGGAACATGTTGTAGTCTGTTTATTACTTAGACTAAATCATATTCTATTCATAGTCACTAATCAGCTTGGTTTTCTAACTACCTTTCTAATAGGGTGCAGTGTGTAAATTTAGGCATTCCCCAGGGTTCAATACTTGGTCCTATTCACTTTGCCATATTTATTAATCACATGTTTTATGCTGTTAATAACTCCCTCATTTATTTGATGATACAATCTTGCATGGCACTTGTCAGTGTCCCTGTAGAGGATAGTTTTCTTGGCTTCCAACAGGCGTTTATGAATCTTAATCTTTCATCAAACACTACCAAGACTAAAGTTATGTAGTTTGGTCATAAGCCTACTCCTTTTACCTTGAAGATTACCAGTAGAGATTGAACCATCACAAAGTAGGTTACGCATTATAAATACTGGCTAAATAGTGCATTGTCCTTCTCTCACCCTGTTATCATATTGAAGTAGAAGGTTGGTTTTCCATTATTGAAAAGTTCCTCTTTTATGTCTGCTGCCAAATGCAATGACTATACTTCTCTTGTTTGATTGTAGAGACACAATTTGTAGACTGGTTGGCAAGCAACACTTTGAACGTTTGATACTACTTAACATTCTGCTATTGGATTTGCTTCGAATGGATAAATTTATCTCAGTCACTGCTGTGTTGTGTTGCAGCCAAAACGGAGCCTGGTTTAATTTTTTATTTTTTTGCCAAATTACCCTGCATCATCATCTTAGCTGAGTTGCCAGTCTGGTTCCATTCAAACCAATGCAGGGCTTCATGGTCATGATGCTTATTGTACTTATTGTACAGCAATGTACAGCAATGATTCAGTGATGTTATGTTCAAATTCTGCAGCTTCCTCATTCTTTTACTTAAGCGTCTATAGCTTGCTCTCCTCCCTCACTTACTTGTACCAAACTTCTACCAACATCCATTAAATTCCACCCACTTGCTCACATTCATTTCTCAGCATCTCTCGCCCCCTTTCCCTCCTCCTCCTTCACTTCCTCTCACCCTCCTCACCCTCCCTCCCCTTCCCTTCTATCGCTCCATCAAAAGCAGAGGATATAAATACCTTTCAGCCTGGAGAAGGTTAATTAGTAGAGGGATTTCCAATTAGCTCTATATCTCTGTAGGGGGAGGTAACTAGGACGCAGCCGGGGGCATCTTTGGATGGGGAGTGTGTGTGGGGGGGATTGAGTTTGAGAGGGTGATCGGTTGGGCGATGGGATGCCTGGGTAGAGAGTGAAGTGGTGAGTGGAGATAAATCGAGTCAAGAGGAGCGTGGATGGTGAGAATGTGAGAAAGATAAAGACAGTGACAGAGGGAGAGTGAGAGGAAGACAAAATGAATCAGGCAGAGAAACACAGATAAGGACAAAGACATATGACACAAAGAGAAAAACAGCAGAAGTCTTCGAATTGGGGTAAAGACTATGCAGCTGGGTGGGGGGTTGCCATTACAAGAGTTCCTTCAGACCAGCAGGCTGCCAGATTTACGAATCACCCAGGATGCTACCTGTTGCACTACACAAACACGCTCACATCTTTGCTGATCATTTGTGTTGACTTCCTGTAAATTTAGACCTCCATTTCTCACAGCCGCTCTATGTGTCTTTAGGCATTCCCCTAGGGCTCAATACTTGGTCCCATTCTCTTTGCCATATTTATTAATCACATTTCGTATGCTGTTAATAACTCCCTTATTCGTTTATATGCTGATGATACAATCTTGCATGCCACTTGTCAGTCTGTAGAGGATAGTTTTCTTGGATTAAATCAAATCAAATCAAATCAAATCAAATCAAATCAAATCAATTTTATTTGTATAGCCCAAAGTCACAAAGTACATTTGCCTCAGAGGGCTTTACAATCTGTACAGGGAGTGACACCCTCTGTCCTTAGACCCTCGGTTCGAGTGAGGAAAAACTTGCCCACAAAAACCCTTTTAACAGGGAAAAAATGTGGAAGAAACCTCAGGAAGAGCCACAGAGGAGGGATCCCTCTCCCAGGACGGACAGACGTGCAATGGATGTCACGTGTACAGGACAAATCAACACAAACATATTGTACAATGACTGATAAAATGACAATGAATTATAATGAATGATAAAAATGATTACAGTAATAGATATGGTAGTAATAATGACAGTAATAATATATGTAGTGGATTACAACAGGCTTTTATGAATCTTAATCTTTCATCAAACACTACCAAAACTAAAGTTACATAGTTTGGTCATAAGCATTCTCTGCCCCCTTTCACCTTGAAGATTACCAGTAGAGATTGAACCATCACAAAGTAGGTTACGCATTATAAATACTGGCTAAATAGTGCATTGTCCTTGAAGTGAAGTGGTGAGTGGAGAGAAATCAAGTCAAGAGGAGCGTGGATGGTGAGAATGTGAGAAAGATAAAGACAGTGACAGAGAGGTGAGTGAGAGGGAGACAAAATGAATCAGGCAGAGAAACACAGATAAAGACAAAGACACATATGACACAAAGAGAGAAACAGCATTGTAATTAAGTCTTTCAATTGGGGTAAAGACTGTGCAGTGGGGTGGGGGGTTGACATTACAAGAGTTCCTTCAGACCAGCAGGCGGCCGGATTTAGGGATCACCCAGGATGCTACCTGTTGCACTACACAAGCACACATCTTTGCTGATCATTTGTGTTGACTTGCTGTATTTCTCTAAGCAAAAGCATTTATTGCTATTTTGTATTTATTTGTATTTATATTCATTCACACCAGGGGCAGCTACAGGTTTCTGCTGCAGAACTATAACATCAGTGAAAAGATGTTTTTACTTTGGGCTCACTCCGAATGGAGTCTGGAGTTGCCACAGTAACAGTTATGGGTATACTTCATCTTGAGTTGTTATGCTCAGGATTCCTCTGTTCAGACAATCATCTATCTGAAAAAGCAGTCTCAACCCTTTTTGTGCTACCTTTCAGAGAGATAATAGTTTGTTGGTAATGAGTAAAACATGCTACTCTCTCCTTGTTAAGTCCAAAAACGTGAGTAATTTTACGTGAGTAAGTAGTTAGTTAGGGTTAGTTTTAGGGTACACCAACTGGCTACTTCATTAGGTACACTTGTACAATCCAATGTGATCAAACATAACAACTCTACTATGAATTCTACTTTCACAAAGCTTATATTTCAGTTTTTGTTGACACAGTCAGAGAGTTAATGAGTGTGTGTTACATTGTCAGGTGTTAATAATGTGGCCCTCCCAAAATATTAGAAACTCCTCTCAGTTCAGTTTAACAGTACTGCAAACTACAACCTTAATAGAAAACATTAAAATGAATATCTCTCTGACAACAAAACTTAACAAAAACTGAAACATAAACTTCGTAAATGTAGAATTTTTACAAGTGTATCTAATACATCAGACAACGGACTTGTGACTTCTTCTAGGGTGTACCCCGTCTTTCATCTGATCTTCTAGACTCCAGTCACCCCTAAACATGGATGTATTAAGAGAGCTGGACATAGCACTGCCATTCTTGATTCTTGATCCCAATTTTTGTATTATTATGTAGTATTATGAATTTTTTATTTATTTTTATATTTCTAAAACCTCTGAAGCTATTTTCATGTGTGTGACATCATAAAATTGTAAAATCTATGGAGAGACCAGGAACTCTCAGGAAGGTCCAGCACGAAAATGTGCATGTCCAGCACTAGTATGTACTATAATACAGCTGAAATTGATCTAAATTGATTGATTTATAACTGAATAGGCTATATTCAGAATTTGCTGACTAAAGTTAGCCTATGTTATAATATAATATTCATGATACTGACAACATTTAAAAACATTTTTTTCTTATATGACAGCTGTTGTATATGAATGCAGATGTGGTTCAAACACCTTCATGTGTGAACATGAAGGATTCTCAGCATCCCACTCCAGTTATCATTAGCATTGTGTTTTTGATATTTTTTTATGACTATTGGCAGCGTTTGAGCAGACAGGTGTAGAACACAGGAGTGTGCTGTCCTGCTGCCTGTTAAACAATTTGTAAGAGAGAGAATAATTGTCTATCAAAGGGAATTCTTACCAAACACTTAATCCCCACAGAATGAACTCTTCAGAAGTCCAAGCTCCACTTCTTAAATTAACATCTTGCCCTGATTTAATTAAAAGTGTTCTGTAAGAGGATGTCCCCAAGAGATCGAAGGTCAGCTCAATAATCCCCCGACACAGTCAACAAGTTTGACATTTAAGCCAGTGTTTTTTCCCCCAGCATCCAATTAATGTGAAGTCAAACGGGTGGGTAACGAGAGGGAGAATGTAGTTCACACATATTACGCACTTCAGGTTTGGTTAAAATCCTGAAAAGAACTTAACAATGTCACATATTTAATGTGTAACATAATTTGCTTAACTAATGACATTATTACCTTAAATCATCTAATTCAAAACACACTGTGAACTTATCCTAATCTCTATATACCTATACAATATTATTAATTATTAACATAATACTGCAGGGGTACTGTAATACTAAACACATCTTAAATAGTAAGCACTGACAATTTTTTTGTATTTGGCCAATAAGTCACCAAAATATGAAAAAATTACCAAAATTAGTCTGGCAGCAACCTTAAAGCAGTGTAACAGCACCTTATTACTGTGCTTCATGAAACATTAAGTCAGTTTTTGTTGAACAGTTGGTTCATTCACTGCCACGTTTTCAACCTGCTGTGAGAAACCAAACCAAACAGAGGAGTTATAGTCCAACATGCCACAACCTTGTGAATATTTTAAATAGTTTAAGAGCAAATAGGTGAGGTAAAATTTGATGTTCCAGGCCTACAAACCGTGTTAATTAAACTCTTTTATGCACCATAAGAACTACAATGTCCATTAAAACCGTACAGTACCAGTCAAAAGTTTGGATACACGTCCTCATTGAATTGAAGTTTTCTTTATTTTTGTTAGATTAACACTGAAGACATCAGAACTATAAAATAACACACACAGAATTATGTGTTAAAAAAGCAAAATGTGCTTTGTTGATGACACTGTTGATGATTTATTTGAAATTCAAGCTACACCCGACCAGGACGCGACCATACTATTCTACAGGGACCATGCCATCACATCTGGTTTGAGCTTAGTGTGACCACCAATTCTTTTGGGGGGGTTTTGACCTTAGAGTAAAGAAAAAGTAGCCAACAAGTGTTCAGCAAATATGGGAACACTTTCAAGACTAGAAAATCACGCCAGGTGACGACCTCATGAAGCTGACTGAGAGAACGCCGAAGAGTGTGCGAAGCTGTCATCCAAGCAAAAGCTGGCTGCTTTGAAGAATCTAAAATATGAAACACATTTCTCTTTGTTTACCGCATAATTCCATATGATATTTCATAGTTTTGAGGTCTTCAGTGTTAATCTACAATGTAGAAATAACTCAAAATAAAGACAAAACATTGAATGAGATGTGTCCAAACTTTTGACTGGTACTGTAAATCCATTGATTGAAATTAGAGAATCTGTTTGCAGCAGTCCAGCACAGATACATTAATTTTCAGTGTTTGTACAGCATGAACTTAATTATAATGCATCAAAGTCAAACAATTTTGCTGCATTACTTTATTATCTACACACAGATTACACTGACTGATTTTCACTTTTCTTATTGTTTCTATATGAGTGATTAAGCGAGCGGCAAACCCGTAGTTATTATCAGACAATGTTCCTTCTCTTTGCCAGCACCTCCCACAACCACATCAAGCTACAACCTGATGGAAGGAGTGTAATTATGTCTGTCAGTCATTTTGTACCACATTCAAAAATAAGAGATACTGGAATGCAAGACTCCTGGCCACTCTGCAACAAACTTGATCTCCCCTTCTATCAATGCGATGAGATAAGGAGCTATCAGTCCTTCTGATAATCTGATCCAGGCTTAGGCTTTGTGGCCTCACTATCAACAATCTGATTAATACCAGCCTGCAGACCTCACACGCTGCCAGCTGGCTGCCAGCCAGCACACACACACACATCCACCCAAGCACATATATTAGGCAAAATAGGTATAACACACACACACACATCAAAACCTGATACTATACATTGGTATGACATTGTACGATGCTGTATTTAAAGTGCAGATAATTCTTCCCTGGACATTACGCTTCATTGTAATAGCGTAAAAGTCTATTGGCAGCCTAATTGATGTGATGTAATAATTCACAAAAGAGAAAAAGGCTGTTGCTAGCAGCTTCAAACAGCTGAAGCCAGCGACACTTCATTTTCCCAAATGATTCCTCTTAGCGTCGGAGCCAAAGAGCAGCAGCAGTTCATTTTGTAGCAAGTGTAACTTTAACAATAACTACATTTGTACAGCTCTATGGCAATGAGCCTGCAGCCCCACTACAAGAAACACACAGGCTGTGTGTTCTGCCAAGCGCCTACTACATACACACACACACACTCACTGTACATGCGAACCAAAAGCAGGACTAAACCACACACACTCTCACACACATGTAACGGTTGCTACGTAACACACGATCACGACGAAGCGATTTGTACATGTCAAAACAAAATTACCCGTTTCAGGCTAAATTAGTAAATCGATACAAAGAGGTCAGCGCAGCAGCTGTGTTGGCTGCAGCCACGAGAATTAAAGTCTGCCAGCTCACATGAAACCATCAGGCCCTCGTGTGGAGTCCAAAATAAACAGAGTCCCAGTCATATATAGAGATGGTAGACACAAAATAACAGAAACGTAATGTGAAAAAAGAAGATTGGAGTATGAGAATGTGAGTTATATTGAGTGAACTGCCATTTAGAAGGAGAGGTCATCTATAAAAGAGATCAGAGAACCATCACTGAGTGTGAATTTTCAAAAGAGTATGAACAGAGCAAGACCTCACTGTGCTCCCATTATGTGACAAGAAGCGAATGTTATCAGAAGATACAATAAAACGCTTCTCTGAGTTTGCTCCAAATGTTGCTCCATAACTTTGGTCTAATCTGGTCTTGTAAAATGGCAAAATGGTTTGATATATTTCGACCGTGTAGTCTTTACAGTTTCCAGAGGATCAATACTCATCCATACAATTGGCAGTAAACATTGATGGTTTAGGCTTTCCTTTGTCTTTCAACAAGTGTTTCTGGGAGAAGGAACAAGGCTGAATGACTCATCAGACTTGATTTTCCTTCCCATTGCTCAGGTTTGCAGGTTTGGTGCAGCTTGCACTGAGTTATGCATTTGTGTGTTGCCCTGGATACAAGCTGTTCTGACACAGAACTTATTTAAATACCACTTTGTGAGGTATTTTCTATCGAGGCTTTTGTTACAGAGCTTTCGGACTGAATTATGTGGTCTGCTTCTTAGGAAGAAAGAAAAATTCCTGTGACATGTCTGTCTATCTTTTGGTGAGCTCAAACTTGTCTTTTCCTTTAAGAAAGGAGTCATCACGGTAGTGTTTAACCTCCTTTAGACTTAGAATTTGAGTTATCTCTGCTAGAAGTTAAAAAAAAAAAAAGTCTATTTTTGGCCATCTGAATAAACTGTTTTCATGTCGCACAGTGCAGCAGGATGCAAATTACTGCCCATTGTTCGTGTTTACACACTGACAACTTGATAACTGATTTGATGACTAAACTTTGAGTGTAAAATGGAGCTTTCCATTATGACCACTGTGAACAGACTGACCCAGAAATGATAGTTTGATGATATTTTGGGCAGCCAGAGAAAGAATGATCTCATATTTACATGATTTTCACATTTGTGGTTTTGTATTATTCTGCCTGCACTAGGTTTGCTCTAAAGCTGACACCTCCTTACTTTTTTATGTCGTGTTTCTGTTATTTTGTCCAACAGCAGCAGGTGATTAAGGGACAACAACATGGTACATAGAATTTAAAAAAGATGGAAATCAAATCTTATAAAGTGCTTATTGCATGGGTGAAATATGGTCTCAATTAAACATTTCAATGCAAAAAAGATCCTAGCTACAATTAAAAAAATTAAATGCCTTTATTTTACATAGAAATATGTATTTAAAGTGACCAATATACATCTTCATTAGGGTCATTGTCATCAGTCGCTTAAATATCTATATTTTGTTTCAATAATCACTTGAGTGGGAGGATAGTTCTCTATCAGTGTGCGAGCCTATTGGTCAAAAACAAAGAAGTGATACATGAAAGGGAGACAGAAAGAAGTAGGAGGGAAAAGAAGGGGAGATTAGGGGGATGAAGAGGAGATAAGAGCAGGGGAAACCTAAATTATTTGAAAGAAGACAGATCTAATGTGGCTACCGAGGCAATTTTTAGATTATTCCTGAAGAGATATATCACAGAGAAAAGAGAAAAGTCTGCCTTATGATTAAAATCAGGGTATTTAGCCTTTTTTATTTAAACCATCAGAAGGTCTCATGTTGGAGAAGTCTTTCCTCTAATATCTTTTTCAACAAACTTCTAACACCACGACACATGACACAAATCAACATCCTTTTCAGTCTTTTTGTTTGCCCTGCATAGAACACATAGATATGTATGGAGGATTGAATAACACAGTACACTTGACATATCCAAAGAGTGCCTAAATATGGTCACCACAAAGATCCAGCAGCTGTTCTGCTCCATTGCCTTCCGTGGATAATAAAATCTATACATTTCAAAGTTTTATAGAAACCCCCTCATGACACTGAGCTCTTTCTGGTGTAATAGCCACCTTATATCCTTAACAACACCTCGAGTCTCTCCCACCTCATTCCTCCACCATCTGAGCCAGGTTCTTATGTAGGCGCTCACCTTAAATAGACAGTTACATCAGATCCTGTGTCGAGGTTTATCTTAAAAAGATCCTGGAAAGTCAGTAAAAACTTGAAATTTAGTCTATGAATTACCACAGGCTGCTGGGGAAAGTCTGAAATTATAATCCTGGTTAGCCATAAATGTTCAGGACAGTACTGTTTTCCACATATCAAACAATTCAACATCTTCATCTACTAACAGATCAGCAAAGGGCAAAAATGACTTAATGAAATGTGAAAATTGAACCCACAGAGATTTATCACCAGACTGCAGTTCCCCTCAGCTCAATGGACCATTTTAGCATCTTTCAACTCATTGCTTTTACTATTTTGGTTCACTCTCACTGCTCTCATCAGTTTACAGCAGCAATACACAGCTGTTTATGGCAAAAAAGTTACTGTACACTACCGGACACAAGCATTTATTGGCTAAGGAGACAGATATTTTCCTCAAGAGTTGGTTGAGACCAAAACCAAGCTAAAAGGTAAGAGAATATTAGACTTACATCTGTCTTCAAATAAATACCAATGTTGCGCTATGTGTGCTGATGATAATGTGAAACAGTTCAAGTGTTTCTTGTATTGAAAGGTTGTTGGTCATGGGTTATCCACAAGGCTCCAACAACAAGAAAGTGTTTTTTTTTTGCCAAAGTCAATACTTATTACACCATTACCACATAATATTAGAAACTTACATTAGAAAGTTAAAGCTATGCAGCTATTTTAGGTGTCTTGGACAAGAGTGGTAGAGGAGAACACGGACATTCGTATGACCATTCATGCACACCCACCTCTCGGTCTCTCTCTATCTCCAGGCCAGTCTCCAGCAGGTTGGCTTCAAATTCCTGTCTGATTAGACACATCTCATGGTCAGCGGGCTCCGTTGGCTCGTTCCCTCCTGCACCTCCAAGTTCCATGAACACCTCGCCGACATTCGCAGCCTCTCCTCCCCCAAGTACGCCGCCTCCTCTTCCTGCTGCCACATCTGAGCCATGAGGGGGAAAGTTGCCATTGGAAACAATGGATAACCTGTCATGTGAAACTGAGGTGCCAGCAGGAGATCGTATGGAGCTGTGCCGCCGCTGATGGAAGACCAGAACGTAGTCAACTTTCCGTCGGCCATCAGAAAAGCAAAGGCCTTCTCCGCTGGCCTTAGGACTTGAAGGTGAATCCACGACCTGTAGATAGCAAAGAGGAATCAAAAGACAATGTAAAATATAGAGTAAAACAGTAGCACAATTAATGGAACTGCTGTGAATATCTCATCATACTCTCATTAGTTTGAACTAATCATTACAAGGTATCACAATCAATTGTTTAAAGACAGCATATACAGAACCTTTAAGCAGCAGTGGAGTTATGTAATAACCATTTGAATTAACTTATACATCTACTGCACTGTCAGCACACGCAAACAGAAGTGGCTTTTGGCAGGTTCTCAAAAACACTGAAGTGAGAACCTTCAGCAGCAGAGTGGGCAGTCAGCTCACCTTTGGCAGTTTTAGTCTTTATTTAGACAGAGAGAAAGTAGAGAGGGAGACTAAACATGGAGGCCACCAGAGGGAACACTCTATAGGTTCTGGGCATGATGGGATATTTATCTAACTTCCTAAGAGCTGGTTTCTTATTTATCAGCAGGACAGATTGCTGAAACATGTTGCTGTGTATTTATGCTTTTGTCTATTAAATTCTCAACATTCTCAACAATCACAGACTGAATTATTTGTATTATTTGAATTGGACAAATAAATGGACTATCAATAACTTTAGCTTAACTTGTCTTTTTTTGTAACTGCACACTCATGAATATCTTCTTGCTTCTTGAGGACCAGAAAAATAGGCGAAATGACCCCAGTTCGGGAAGAACCTTTGCTCGTTAGTTTAGCTATATCACATTAAAATAATCAATCATGCAACTTCACGAACATAAATTAGATGAATAACTATGTGCACACAGTACACATGTGCAGTCAAGTTCAAGTTTCTCCACCGAGTAGACCGTGTTATCTCAATTTTCCACATATTTTGATCTGAAACTACAATTACTGCATCTTCACCATTGCTAGCATGTTGCTAACACAGTATAATTGCTAGCGGAGGTGGTTTTAAATATATCTAAATGTTATTAGATACTATTAGATATGTGGTAAAAATATCTTCTAGATTACTCAACGAATTATTTAAAACGGCAACAACTGAAATATCATCATGTATGAAGTTGATATGGTGAACTTTGCTTAAAATTCAGTTACAAAGCAAAATTAGCATTCATTTAGAGTCATGTTTTGGCCAACATAAGTCCAATATACACTGTTTTAGCTCTGCTTTTGTAGCATCTCCCAGGGACATTTCCGTCTCTTTAGCTGCTAAACGCTCTACTATGCTCATTAGCTAGTTGCTAATGGAGTCTGTCTTCTGTTTCGTGCTGGTGTACAGTGAGCTTTGAGAGCTTTTTTTTTGGTGAAAACAGCTGACCTTATTGTGTGTCTGAAAACGACACAATGAGAACAGTGAGTGAAGCTAAACTCATTCACAGAGCGCTCAGCAGACAGCTAAACAATGAGACCAAAGTCACGATAAAACTCTCTAAGGTCGAGTGGAACTGCAGGTTCAGGTCATAATTCCAACTAGTTTCATCAATATGACCCCTTTCACAATGTCACACTGATACATTGTTAGTATAATATATTGGTTACAGCCACTTTAATGATGTGAGGTAACCTAGGTGGGGAAAAGGCTGGTGTAGCCTCACACTATGGCATGGTAGCTATGTCACTGACTACATTTGAAACAGTGAAGCTACAGAAAATGTAGTTTAAGGGACTCACTGAACTACAGATATCGGCTGTCAGTCCCTGCGAAGCTGGAAGCTTGGTCCTAATTAGTAATTAGTAAGTTCCAAGTCATGGTCCTCACACACAGGTTTTTTTTTTCACTTATTTTGGCTGATTTTCATTTCAACTACTGGGTGGAACAATTTACACCTTTATCATTAATACATGACCTGTGTCCAGAACTAAGCCATATTGTATTCACAGTGTATTAGTCTGCACTGCCACCAATGAAGAGGCAGAACTGTTAATAAATTAATCTGTAAATTGTGCACCAATGTCGTCAGAAGTGTGCAGTCTTTACATATAGAGTACTGTTTTGATGATTTAATGTTCTTCTCTGTAAAGTGTCTTTGAGTACCCTGAAAAGCGCTTTCAAATAAAATGTATTATTATTATTATTATTATTATTATTATTATTATTATTATTATTATTATTTCATAATGGAAAGATGTCAAAAAATAAAATCATTATAAGATTTTGGATATTTTTGGGGTGAATTTGTAATTCATAGTATCAAAGATTTTCTAATTTATAATCAGTTTAACTAGATTCACTTTACACTGCTTGGAGACATATAGCAGCAGTTTATTGTCAAGTAAAATAATAATATCCACTGGAGGATTTGAAGTTTTCACGCATACATGTACTACCCAATGCTATCTGCAAACTCCTGGAACTTTCCCCAGGGGTTTCTGTTTTTTACAAAGAATAACGGAAACTACTGGGAAGATTCCCAACTGGTTCAGCATGTTCCAAGAATAAAACCTCTGGAGGAATGTTCCCTGAAGGATGTTGTAAAAGCATGAACTTCACCTGTTTGCTGATACAATAACATATACATAAACAAAACATCTGTAAAATAAATAAATACTTTGTTTCAGTGAAGTTTTCTCATAGGTGACTGTGAAAACTGTCTCGCAGAGAGGAAGAAGTTGACACGGATTGGTCACAGGTGAAGCGAACTCACCTCAAAGCAAAGACGAGTAAAGCAACAGAGTGGAGGCGGATGGATGTTGATACTGTTGTACTTACTGGGATCTTGTCTTCACTCGGAGAAATCTGCATGCTGTTGCGCTTTAAAGACACAGAGAAGAAGAAGTAGTAGAAGAGAGGGAGTGAAAGTTGGCGGTTTTCACGCAAAAAAAGCAGCCGGATTCAACGCATTAATCCCCGTCATGACACCCGAGGTCACTCCGGTTAGTCCACAGTGCGAAAGGAGCGACGGCTCATCTGCAGCAGATTACATTGTTTAGTTAAAGAAGGATCTGTCAGATTGAAGAGGCTGCGCGCAGAGAGTCCGCAGCTTGATCACAAGCTGGTGATACCCATCTATTCAACCGTGTGATGTGGAGGCTGCCTGCGCACCGCCGGCGCTTTTGGCACAGAGAGTGCCACGCTGTAAAAAATACTCACCTTCAATAGTATTGAGTCAAGGTGCTGAGTTTACAAATGCCGTTTTAAGTCATGAAAGTCTACAAAAATTTTGGCAAACTGTTGCAAATGTTAATTTTGTGTGTGTGTGTTTAGTCCCATAATGCAGTAAAAACTCTCCTTTCAGAAGCTGATTTGCAACAAAACGTGGATCTACTTGGATCTAAAACTACTGGATCTATTTGACCTAGATCCAAGTATATCCAGTAGTTTTAGTTTTTAGTTGTATTAATACAAAATATGGCTCTTATTTTGAAAATGAGAGGGTTATGTGAATATTTTTTGCAGTGTGGAGAGAGAGACCGTAGCTCACTGATGTAACTTGGAGAGAGAGAGAGTCTTACACCATAATCACAGAAGCAACTATACAAATGAATACATGTATTTGAAGCATTGCATTTGTCCAATGAATGTACATTATAGAAGAAATCATTCTACACATCACTTCAGACACACCTCACTTAATGGCACACACACACACACACACACACAGGTACCTTCTGAGGCATCACTCACCCCAGGCTTTACCATTAACCTATTTCTAATATCAGCTTTAATCCTCAACTGAAGTCTTTTCCCTAAACTAACATTAACCTTGCACTTTTTACTCAAAGTCACGTTAAGGCTAATTATAATCCAGATTATAGTTACAACTCTTATTTTGAAAGACCACAAGAAAGTCATCTTTAGATTTCAGCTCCCTCTATCACCATCATCACAGTTTGTAACATTTAAGTTTAATGAGTTTTTTTCTGTTTTATGCTAACTCATAAAATGATGCAACGCTGTGAAATACATCACACACACATGGAATATTACATAATTAGCTTATTTTTACAAGTTGCTCCCAGTGTGCATGAGCAGGCACCAAACAGTGTAAAGTTTATTACACACACACTTTCTCAGATCCTTAAATTACCTTTAACAAACTGTGTGATTCCTCAGCCCATGGTCCTTGTTTAGAAGGTTCATGCTCCAGGATGCTGTAGGCCATGGGGTCCATTCCAACCCCTGACATGTCCTTGGTCTGATGGTACAAGGCATCGCTGTGAATGGAGGAAGACTCACTGAGTGCTGTGGCCACTCGGATGAAGCCAGCACCATTGGTCCATGTGTCTGGAAGACATTTATTTTGGAAATTAAGAGGAATACAAATGATTAGAATTAAGGGTTAAGCAACATTTGGCCATCTAAGACTGAACAAGGCAACTGTGGGCTGAGATATAGCTTAAATTTCAAAGTCTGAAGGAATTTGGCTGCTAGAAGTGATGTATTGTGACATCAGGCACTAAAATTTTCAGACATGAAGGTGGTGAAGAGGTACTTTGACAGGCAGTGGTTCCAGTTTACTCTGGGTAAACGTTCCCCATCAGGGACCAAACACAAAACAGAACCAGGGAGCTTCTTCGATGATTCAGCTGTATTGATTCAGGTGTATTTTCACATCTTGTCCTTTGCAGCTTTCTTTTATTTAGCCAGGCAAAGTCAACGAGTAACATTTCAGAGCCTGCTTTACATTTATGCACTTCGAAATTGTCATGAAAGGAACATAAAAAGATGGTTACCGCACCATGTCATTTTCATACAGTTTATTAAAGAGATGTGCTAGCTGTCACAAACAATGGTGAAGAACCTAAAGATTTTGCTAAATACGTTTCATCACTTTCTTGCTGGAGGTTAGAGGAGTATCAGTGCCATATTTGCCCATACAACTGCCAACAGCACAAACACGGGAAACACTGATACACAAGCCATCTAAAGCCTACAGCTCACTGCTGCCAGCCAAGAAATAGTCCACCACACAACCCCCCGTAAAACAGGGTTAAACCTTGTTTAACTCTGTTCAGATTAGTCGACCATGATATAATGTGTCAATTAGTGAGCTTTAGTGAACTGGTGGCAGCTAACTTTTAAGGCTAACTGTTTTCTCCTGTCTAACCAGATGCTGCTGTACTATAATAGGGTGAAGACTGTACAGTTTAAACAGTATTTGCAATTACAAAGTGGAGCAAAGTGGAGTGGAGATATTAAGTCCCTTGCTCAGAAGAGTCTTAAGTCCTGTCATAAGGAAAGTGAAGAGAATTATTCGTCCACTTTCCTCACATGCATTTTTCAAACAAGGGTGGAGATTTAATATGACAGTTCTTATCAAACCTACAGGACTTTCTTGGTTATGGTACAGTCTGGTACAGATTTCTTGGTTTTGAGGATCAACATCTTCAGTCACAGCTCGTTGTTACTGCAGCCACAAATATGCAAAGTGGCCTAGTGCATCTTTGTCTCTCACTGTGCAAATTGATGTGTGTGTCAGTCAATCACAAACCCCGTCTCAAAGCACTTCACAAAGGACAAGCCTACGTAAAAAGCCAACTTCTCAGCAATCGGTTCCAAAACACAAAGAACACAACATAATACAAGGAAACAAAAAGTGCAAGACAAAAAAAAAAATATTGTGAATGCTGTAAGAGTCTTTCATTTTGTGCAGAGAGGACAAAAGCTCCGGCAGATGACTTGTTGCTCAGCTGCTGCACTTCCTCAGAGGCAGCAGCGACAAAACAGACATTTCTACATCTTTATCAATCTGACTGCTGTGATTTCAGGAACCATAACAGATTGCCATATATATATTTATATATATATATTTTGCAATACGGTTACTATGTGTGTGTATGGTTATTTTAGGGATACAGACAGCTGTAGCCATAGTAACGCACAAAACCACGTGCTGCGCTCTCATTTCAGTACCATGGACAGCTCCCTCTCTCTCTCCCTCTGTTTCATTCCATCTCTCTTTCTCTCTCTCTCTCATCCACACACGACTGTACAACCGTGTGAACCGTCAGACAGGTCAAGAGTGGAAAATGTTTTCATGAAGTCTGCTGAAGCATTTCCGAGCTGTAAGGAAAGATATTTGATGGCAACAGTTGTGTTTCCTGTTCCTCACAGCTCACTTGACAGCAGCAGAGTAGCCTGGAGGTTAGACAGGCAGGCCTGTAAACTGGAAGGTTGCCAGTTTGAATCCGGTAGGAGGGGAAATGAATGAGAGGATCGCTCTTGTATATATATAAAGCAGGGCATCACAGGAAAAGCCAAAAATGATTGTAGTATAAAAGAGATTACAGATCTGTGTGCAATAACCCTGTGTCTCAAACATTCACTGTGCCTGTAAATTATTTATTCTCACTGTTTGAATTCATTTTTATTCTTTAAGGATGTAGATATCATCACCCATGCACAATCTACTCATATTCATACTATACTGTCATATCCGACCACCTCATGTACATAAAGCAACCTGCTACAGAAATCACATTTATTTTAGCATCCTTTGCACTCTGCACCATCTGCACTAATAGTCTTACTCCCTCTACAACTGTTATTGTCCTGTTTAAACATCTGGTTATCTTAGCTTAGCACAATGACTGGAAACAGGGGGAAACAGTTAGCCTTTGTTTTGCCCAAAGAGCAGCACCAGCACCTCTAAAGCTCACTAATTAACACATTATATCTTGGTTGTTTAATCTATACAGGGTTAAAGTAGGTTTAATGGGGGCAGTGACAATCAAACCGCACTTCATTATTGTTTTGATTTTATAGATTTAATAAAATAGATATAAGATAGATATAAGATAGAATAGATATACATTTTTATATCTGCACATAGGAGTTTAATGTTTATGTTTACCTGTTGAGCTCCATGTTTTAGCTGTATTTATGTCTATATCTGTACATGTACATTGAGACCGAAGCAAAGTGTGTCAGATGACTTCTATGTGTTCACATACCTGGTCAATCAAGTCAATCTGATTCTGATTTTGAGGTTATACAAATACATTATATCCAACCTCATACATTCAAAATATTCTTTAATTTAGTCTAGAAGATTCATTTTCATTTTTGCTCAGACATTGCATTTTTTTATATTGTTCTGTTCTCATATTACAAGGTGTTCTTGGACACAGATTATTCCAAACTGGTGTTTAACTCCCCCAGTCTCTTCAGAT
This sequence comes from Larimichthys crocea, assembly GCF_000972845.2. Classification (NCBI taxonomy): domain Eukaryota; kingdom Metazoa; phylum Chordata; class Actinopteri; family Sciaenidae; genus Larimichthys; species Larimichthys crocea. Next base: position 25,644,885 of record NC_040013.1, read on the forward strand.
TGTTGCTTTATATCAAAACCTTTTGGAACAGCCTTTGTTCCTCGGAGTGATTGTGTAAGATAAACACTCTGTATTTTCACAGTAATTTCTGATGGCAGAGACAAAGGGCATCTTTGAGGGAACAGCTAATGGGCAGCAGCGCGGCACAAAGACTTAATACTGATGCTTTTATCACATGTTGTCTCAGCTCTGGCTCACTGATTGTATGGAAGCCTCTGCCAGAACGCAGCTGAATACATATTTAACCCTGTCTCATTTGCTTTCATGTTGTTACCATCTTGATTAAACTGCAATAGTTGTGTATTACAGCTGTGGAGATATTCAGCGTTTTGAACAGATACTAAGATGTGCAGCATTTGTTTTCGAAGCATTAACAGTCTTTGGTCGTACTGAAATTCACAAAGACTTTGTCCTAATCATTAAAGCTGCACTTCATAGAAAAATGTGTTTTGTTTTTTGTTACTTGAATGTTTGAGCTGAGCTCTGCAGAACTGTGTTTGAAACTAGAATCTACTGACTGGGTGAAACTTTCTCTTTGTTCACCTTAGAGGTTCTCTCTGGAGTTTTTGATCGCTAGTAGCATTATGTGAGCTGTTCTTCCTTGACTTTATCTAAACAACTTTGCAAATGTTTTAGGAGGAAGGAAATGCATTGAACAATTTTTTAAGGACACACACACAGACATTTTCTGTCTGATATAGTACAGTAGATTACATTTTAAGAATTCAAGTTTTTTGAGAAAAAAAAGCCAGAATGTGTGGTATGTCTTCAAACATGTCCTTTTTTTCATACAACAGCACTGATGAAACTTTCCACATGAGCTATTGTTGGTAAACAAACTACGTAATATCCTGGCATGGATCCCAAAGGCTGTGTTTGTGACAGCTGGTGCTTCATTATTGGCTATTAATTGGCCATTTCCCATCAAGGATACCGCACTGTAATGATTTTACGACATAAAAGTGGCTCATCGGTTGTAAATCCTGACATCCCAGAGCAGTGAATATCCCCTCGAGCAGCCCAGTAAAACACACTACAACGAACAAGTCAGCTCTTCAGCTCCCGGGGTATGCTTCGTTTAGTCGGCTTTCTTATAAGAATATTATCACTATCCTGCTCACTAAAACCAAAAGGATCTTTTGAACTTAACGGCTTCCTCACCTCACCTAAAGTAAAGCACAACAGCAGTCAGACATAACCAGGATTACTGCCCTGCTTGAGGCTTACTTCGAGGGAGCACGAGTCATCTTTAAAAACTGATCAATTCTGTTCAAATGTGGCAAAATAGTTCCTTCAGGAGACAAGCTGGGTCACAATATAGCACAGAGGGTTCGGAATGAATAATCAAATTCAACTACAGCAGCCTCACATGCAACTGTATACCCTGCCTGCCGTAAAGAGCCGCCTGTTGACGGTTGCCCCACAAGGCCTGCTGACACACATACACAATCACACACACACACATACTGGGGGGAAATGGGAAAGGGACAATAGAAGGGTTACTCTACGGTGGTCCTGTCTAGTGTGTCCTTTTTGTTGGGTGAAGATACAGGAGGGACAGGCAGGACAGGCCAAACAAAGGAGGGTCCTGCTGGGTTTCCTATACGTTACTCACCTGCACAGGTAGAGGAGGGGGATCTGCGGAGAGCCATTTCACCTCAACTCTGAATGACACCAGCTAAGAGGCAGGCCTTGTTCCCTTTGAATTCCCAGGCGGTCAGTCAGTCATGCTGGTTTGCTGTCAGCAGCATGTGAGAGCAAGAACAGCAACACTCTGACTCAGGAGTGCAATCCTCAGCTCAGTAGAAGCTTAGCTCCGCCGGGATAATACTCTTCTCCAAATGGCTGGCTGGGTAGCAGAAACTCTACAACTCAGCTTATTGTCTACACTCACTTAACACACTGCACACCGGACTTGTGGGTAACAGACTGGCTGGCTGATTGGGTGTTTTCGCAAAGGAATTACAGCCACACACAGACAAGCTGAGATTATTAGGCTCTCTAATGTGCATTAATTATTGTGCCTTCTGTTTGGGTTTAACTGCAAACCTGTGGGGTCTTAAGGGTCCACTTCATAGAGCTTAAGACAACGGTAGAGGCATCCTCGTGCAAATTAAAGTTATACAACAAGGAGATTCACCCAAGAAAGGGAGATAATTGACTCGAGGCACATGTGACATAAGGACATTAGGTCTCCAGTGGCAGGTTGAAGTGCAGCCTCATCAAGACGAGAACAAAGTCAGTCTTTTACCAGCTGAAAATTAGAATTATCTCAAGCAGGTTGGACTAGGTGCTTCTAAAAGAGCTGCAACTCACTCAGATAAAGTTCTCAGATTTCCACACTGGCTACACAGCTACTGTGTGTCCACACTCAAAGGTCCACAAACTCACGTTCTTCAACTGCTTCGCACAGTCTTCAACAACAGCAAATGGAGTAGTTCACAGATCATATACTGTATATACTTTTTCAGCTTTTTACTTTTTTTCACACTAACCACCTGTCATGCAACAGTTCTCACATCATGATTGTATCTGTGGATTTCATGGTCTGAAGTACGTATACAGCAGCTGAGCTGAAAACTGGAGCTCCAATGCAAAAAGAAACTACTGAGTTTGTCAGTGACAGTGCTCATTCAGTACGGTCAGTTTAGTTTGAAGGGTCTGTGTCAAAGAGTACTTTGTACACATACTTAACAGAACGGTATCATTCTTCTAGAAATGAAGGTACCCTGTGGAGTTTTTGACCACTGTTGGCACTATAGAGTCATGTTTGGATGAGCGGATTCTTGTTTCGTTTGTATTCCGTGCTCTGCCAGCACTGCACAAGGATGCATCTCCATTCAAAAACACCAACAAATGTCTGGATTGAAAAAGACTGCTACCTAGCAGGGATGAGCGAGCCGATCATTATCTGTATCTGTGGAACCAATCTGGACTAATTGGAAATTGTTAATTTAAGTCCTCAGCTCTGAAATTGATGTGGGTTCATTAGACGTTGCTGTATTAGAAACCTATTGATTTAGCGGCCTCAAACTTGAGCTCCAGAGCAATGTTTTGGATTACAAGAAACTAAACTATTAAGAGAATTTCATAAAACTCACTATGTTTACATGTGCAGATGATGACATTTTGCTCTGATGATGATTTCAGCCGAGTGCTCACTCAACCCTACGGGCTAGCACACAGAGCTGTGAAATGTGCAGTCACTGGTTACAATAGGTTTTACTTCTTTTCTGTATTTCCATTTCAAACCTTTTAAACAATATACTTATTACTTGACCCAGAAACTGTGACTCTCCCAGTTAATATAACAATTATATACAATCATGTCAGGTTTAATTATTCCAATGCTGTTCCTGAGAAATCATGTCTGTCATTTTGACACGGCAGCTCTAAATACTGCAAAACTTGTCATGAGTCTTGGCAGTCACGAGTTGTAACAGATTTAAAATATTATACTCATCGCAGTTGTAAACAAAAAGTGAAGCTATAGATGAATTCACCCAAAATCACAGAAATCCAACATGGACTGATTTCATCTGCAGATCATCAAGGCATACTCTTCAGCTGCCACCTGTTCTTAGCAGTGTACATGATTGATTTTCAAGCTCAATCTTTACATTTTGTTGTAGAAAAGCACCCTGGGAGTTGTAGTTATTATTTTTTTTGTACTCAGGCTTGTACCTTTGAATTTTTATTAAAGAATCAGATATTTTCTAATGCGATCTAAAGTGATTTTCTAAACTTTTGGAGTGATGATTCAATAAGAGTTTCATGCCAATCCAAGAGGTGGAACTGTTTCAAGTCATGTATCAGGAGTACCCAAATAGCTCCTACCCACGTCGCACTCTACATGGATGTAAACAATTCAAATATTCAAAGACTTGACATTTCAAATGTTTTTTTCGAGGAGGGATATGCAACAAACTGCAGTGTAACATTCAGCATATGACATAAAGAAAGATTATTTTCTTTACGTTAAAGTTTAAATACCAATAAATATTTTTACCTCTCCATCTGACTGGTATGCCACAGTGTTCGTGACTGTGGTGTCTTGCTTTTTAACCACTAAAAGTAATGAATGAAATAAATGATCAAATGTTCTGCACGGCGGTGTGTGTTGCACATTCGACTTCCTCCCAGTCTAATTGCCAACCTCCTCTGTGACTAATTGTCCTACCTGATGGTAACTGATGCTAAATACGGATAGAGTGTGAGAGGCAGCGTCAGGTTGCACACACACAAGCACATGCACACCAACACGCACTCCTGTGCGCCCTCGTATTCTGTCAGTAAGGGTATCTGATATGGCACACTGACCAGGCGGCGCCTACACACACATGCACGCGCACCCAAACACACCTCTATGTTCAGTCTCCAGTTACAGCCGGTACAGATATGTCCAGGGTGTTAAATATTAAAAGGCTGTAATATTAACGGCTAGGTGTTGTAATTGAGAAAACTGTTAAGAGGTCAAGTTCGAAGAACAGGCTGCTCTGGTTGTGTTATGTAGCTTTCCTGGAAAGCACTTCTCAAATATTGTAGGAGTAACACAAGTTCAAGTGACTCTTGTTGGACTGAATGTTTTATGTCTCAACATCTAATCACAGTATTTAAAGTCAGTGTAAAGTAAGTATATAAATGATTAAAAATATCGACAGGTTTATGAAATGAAGTGTCAAAATCTGGTAAACATTAATTCTCAGCTCCAGGACTGTGGGGGTGGTGTCCGCTGAAGGTGCTGAAGCCACGCCCACTCATGGGAGCAGTCAAGCAGCCGTGTCAGATGAGTTCAGAAAATGACATGACTAACTTTGAAACACTGAGCGAGATGAATCTATCTCTATCTCTCTGCTAGGGGTGCAGGGGTATGCTCAGGGTGGCCTCAGCGTGTCATCGAGCCACCCGTTAAGGACCGCCCACAAAATCCTGGACTGAAAACTGGAGAAAAACAGTTTAAACCTCTAACTCCACATTTCAGTAATATATCCACCATAGTCTGTTTGAATGAATCTATACATATATTAAATGTATTTTGAAAGAAATCTCAAAATTACCTTTACACGGACGTTAAAGGTTTAGTTAAATACTAATTGTGCACCATTCCAACTGTCTCGTGTAAAGCTACGATCAGGTGTTAAGCTCAAACTGAAACCTTGTATTGCATTGTATAAATCATCAAACTGCATTTGTTTTACATTTGCACTCTTCAATACATCAGAATACTTTAAATCAGTAGGTGGTTAGCTTAGCACAAAGACTGGAAACAGGTCAAAGAGCTAGCCTAGCTCAGTTACAAGATCAGAAGTTATATCTCATTAATTTAATCAGTACAAAAAAAAACAAAGTATAAAAATTACAATTTGCCATTTTACTGGGCTGGGAGCAATCATTTCCTGGAGTCTTTGCCAGTTGTCTGGCAACTGCTCAGAGTACATAAACCTCGCAAAGCTGAGCAGACACTGAACATTTATATTAATCTTCTACGTTGTGTTAACTCACATTACACGTCTCAACACTTTCCACTTGACCAAACTATGGTTGCTCACCCTGAGCATAAGTAAGTCATCCAGTGACTATTTTATTCAAATAAGACAACTAAAAAAAAATGGAGAAAAATATCAAGTTGGAGCTGGTGGATGCAGACAGTATAATCTGTGATAAATTCAATTTTATATCACAGCAATGTCAGTCAAGACTACAGTTGTAGCCACATGAACAGATTTTCTGACATAAGCCACGAGGGAAACGAGGGACTAAAAATTCCTGACATGACAGAACTAATACTTTAAGACATGTTCACATCAAATGCAAAGCAAATTTTAGAGTGACAAGACCACAGGCAGGATTAAAGACACAGCTGGGCAACAGCAGATGCAAATTCAAAGCGGCAAAGCCACGTTTCAAAGTTGAAAACGTTTCAACTTGACTAAAAGTTTAAACACACAACTCCACTTTCTGTCATGAAAAACACTGGAGGAAAATAACTCTGGACTTCCTGGCAGGTTTGAAGACCAGTTTGAAGGCTTATCTTTACCTTCTATACCCGGCTACGCCTGAGATACACTAGGTTGTGCTAGTAATAACTGCATGAAATAGCATCATGGAAGACAAACTAGTAATACTAGGACTGGTTGGAAAACTGGCTCATACACCTTCACCATACACTGATTTCATTTCAATGCTAAAATAAAAGCCTCCAAAAAAAGAAGGTGTAAAGAGATGAATGGAAACAGCTTTAACAGCCACACAGGTCACAGCTACAGCGTTTAAATTCAAACAGAAAGAATTAAATCTGTATTTATATTCTTTTATGCCACAAGGCAGCTGCCATAAATAGAGTGAAATGCATCACACCCACACATGATAATCATATACATGTCCATACAGTATGTCAGTATATACATTTGCATACAGAAAAATATGCACATTTACAGCACAAATCCCACATATACTCTTTCAGTAGGCTACATGTGAGGGCCCTCACTGATTACATGCCGAGCTCTTAACCTTTACTCTCACCTGGACCCATAGGTTAAAATATGCTAATTAACTCTAATTAACCTCAACCCAAGTCCTGACCCTGTAATAACCCCTTAGAGAAGTGAGGACAGGCAACATGACCTCACCCCGAGGATCTGACACTTCAAATTGTTCTTCGCAAACACATTAGGGCACATATGAGTGCACATATGAGCATGCACACACACACACACACACACACACACACACACACACACACAGGCAGAGTGATTTCCCCCGTCGTCTGATCTGGTTCACGTCTTCCTGGAGAAGAACCAGAGATAATAAAGAAAGAGAGTGAATCGATTCTCGATGTTCCACTTTCTTCCAGTTTTCCTCCCACACCAACCTCACACACCTGTCAGAGCCGAGGACGTTATTCCACAAAAGTCAGTCACCATTACAAAAGCCGTAGTGGGTCTTGTATTCGGGATTTTAGAGTGATTTTCAACTTTGGTATAACTCCTACTGTCATATTTTACCAGCAAACTTTCTATAAGAAAAAAAATGGATTTTCCATTTTTGTAATGTTTGTAATATTATAGTTGTTATGTTATAGAATAATCAAGGAATAATCAATCAATTTGTTTTGTTCTTAATTTATTTGTCAGGAACCAAGATATGTAGCTTTATAAACATACAAATTAAATTGGTTAACTGACAATAA